>NC_069504.1:90937290-91152290 GCF_027579735.1 Bombina bombina
GGTTTTTTCAAAATATTAATAATTTCAATTGATATGTAACACCAGTAGAACACTATCAAATTATGTGATAGGATTGAAGGAGATTCAATGGAACGCACTTAAAAAACAAACAAAAAACTAACACTTATCGCTTGCACACTGTCCCGACACCACATTAAACCCATAGAGCTATATCCAACAAGTTATTAATATTTCACATTCTAATGTTCTTCACATAGGGGGTAAATGTTATTTATATCTTTATAATGTCATTTACCTGTTTCTGCTTTCTTTTGATCAAAATGTTACGATCATATTGTAACACCTCTGCCAAGATTTCATGTAGCATATTAGGAACGTAACCTCTATTCACAAACTTAGTTCTCATCTCATCCAGCTGTACCATTCTCAGATCAACATCAGAATTGTTACGAATGACCCTCATAACTTGCAATTTCACAATCCCCCTCTTAAACTGTATTGGATGATAACTATTAAACTGTAACAGAGTGTTTCTATCAGTCGGCTTGGAATATAAAGTCGTTTTTAATTGACAAGCATCATCTATCACTGATTTGTATATGCACAAGTCCAAAAAATGTATTTTCTCAGGGCTTATTTCACTAAATTTAACTGCTGTCTCAGACATATTCTGGTTGTCGATCTAATTTCTCAGCTCATCAATAGTACCTCCCCAAATTACAAAGAGGTCATCAATATATCGTCGGTAAAAGAGGACATTGGACTTTTTAGAATTGAATACATACAAGTTAGCCGTGATCCACTAATGTTATTCTTTGGGTGAATTAGTTTATGTGCATGTTCACGCTCCTGTATGTTCTTTACCTCACTTTGAGTGCTACGTTTTAACTATCATACCAGAACAAGTCTCGGAGGTGTGCTCGTAAGTGTTTTCGTATGCTAGGGGTGTGTGTCCATGCAACCTGATGATTGGCCATTGTGTGCACTGGTTGCGCTATTTAATAGACACATTTGGTCATTCTCGGTATCTTCGTACATGTTACTTTGCTGGGAGTTCGGTTTAAATACCGTTGGAGAGTGATGCGTGCTGCATCACAAAAGTAAGTGAGATGCTATTATATTATTGATATCGCTCCTGGCTGACTTGTGTGTTATATATTAGTTCTTGCAGGCTGGATTGTTCTTGTGGTATATACTGACGGTGTGATAGAGATGACATATTTGCCAGTTTTTTCAGTATGTTTGATTCCGCTAGATGCCGTGTGGAGTATTGCATATGACATGTCTGGTCTCTGTAACATAGTGGTTGATTTTATTCATGTCATCTAGCTGATGTTTGAAGGGCTTATCCACTATGAATAGCTATGTACTTTGATCTGTTCATATGTGATTTGATTTGTTTAATCGGTTTGTTTTGAATAGTAGTCTAGGGATCTGCTGGTCATAAATATACTTGTGATTACATTCTTTTTTTAACTTATATGTGAGGCCTTATGTGATGGCTAGCCCTCCGCTAAGCGAATAAAAAATGATTAAATGGGCTGCCCTTACAGGGATGGTGTATCGGGCAATATGTATGTGATCTAACAGATTAGACTCCTGTCACATGTGGTGTGAAATCAGATAGTTATACTTTATTACCCCTTTGTGCTTAGGGTGTTCCTTAAATAGGATGTACATAGTGTTATTCTAGTTCATAGCACTGATACGGGTTAACCCCCATGCTTTCAGATTCTGATACGGTAGATAATGTTGCAAACTGTTGATTTTGCACAGGTGTGTGAGTAAGCACTCAGGTGTGTTGTTGAAATTTCTATGACCAATCAAATTGCCCTTACCGGTTGGAAAGGTACTGATTTAGCATGAGTAGGTGTTTAATACTTCATACATCCAGCACAGTGAGGGTTGTGCCTCGTGTATGAGGGGCTATACTGGTAGTTGCTAATTGTTGGTATAGTTCTTGTGAAACTTTACTCCTCTTTTTTCCTTGGTTTTTAATAAATTGAGCTCAAATATGAGCTGTGTAAAAAAAATAATTGTTTTTTTATGGTGGTGGGTTGTCACTGTTGTATTTATATTTTAATATGTGTTTTGTATGTTTTATTGTTCACTAAGATTCCAAAAAGTATATTTTGTGTTTTTTTAGATCATAAATCGTCTTGAAGAAGGCCCATATATGGGTTGAAACGTCAACATTTGAAATCAATGTGAAACTTAATTGGAAATAAAATTGCACTGTTTTGTACTTCAATACAAGTCCTGTGAGTCCCCTCCTATATTTAGACACTTATATATATATATATATATATATATATATATATATATATATATATATATATATATATATATATATATATATCTACAAAATATATATATAGATATATCCTTCTTAAAGAGTATTCATAGGTGAGTTCAGGAGCATGCGCGTGGGTTTAGTCATCTGGCAGCAGTGTTATACATAGTTGCAAACACTGCTCCCATAGACTGCTATAGACACTTTCACCCTCCTGCGGTTATATCAGTCTACCTAGATTTACTCTTCAACAAAGGATATCAAAAGTACAAAGCAAATTTGATAATGGAAGTAAATTAGAAAGTTGTTTAAAATTGTATTGTCCACCTGAATCATGAAAGTTTATTTTTTGCTTTACTGTCTCTTGATTCACATCTATTTCTTATTGTTTTATGAAGGTAACAATTTTGAGCTTAAGGGGTATTAAAGGCAGAAGTGTTGTAGGATAGTATTCACTGGAAAAACTAAGTGGGTTTATTGCTGTTTTTTGTGCGTGTCGGAAGTAGCAGGCGTATTACAAATTTAAAGTAAATTCATTCGCTCAAGAGAAATTTAATTTAACGCATATTGGGTTATCGCAACCTTAGAGATCTGGTTAATTGTTCCACTAGCATAAAAAAGTGTCACAAAAAATACAGTTAAAGGGACAGCCTAGTCAAAATAAAAATGTCACTTTTCGTTACCCTTTTGTTAGCACTGCTCAGCGTTTAAAACTGAAGGCATGCTAGTATTATCACCAGGGGTTAGACGTCATCACTACCAGATGTTAGAGGTCATCATTACCTGAGGTCAGAGGGTATACAGCCTTCTTACACCTGCTTAACCCACACACCATTCCTTTTCCACAAGGTATCTAACAGGTATATAACCCTGGGAGAGAAAGGCCAGCTGCTTCTAAATATGGGCCCAATAGAATTTTTTTTAAATGCATGGGGCAATGCGGGACAGATGGCTAGCAACCCGAGACAGCGGGACAGACCCCTATAATCGGGACTGTACTGTGAAAATCGGGACAGTTGGGAGGTATGGATTATGTAGAGCGCAAGCAAAAACTTTTTACTTCAAACTTGTAATACATGCGGTATCTGACACAGGTAAAAATCTTACTTCTAGCGCAGTTAGAGCACGAGCGTGAATGATAATTACCGCTCCACTCATAATCTGTACAATTATATTTAACAGGAAACATCTTTTCCACAGGAAGCAACTGATCATACTATATGGCAACTTAAATAATTAATCAAAATATACAAAACAAAGAAAAAACTCTTTAGACGGCATGAATAATTTGCAGCAGTGATTCAGAATTTGCCACAAGTTTAATCATGAGCCATGGATAAAAATAGACAGTACTGAAGGAAAAATGTGATGAGGATGAAATGTGCAAAAAAAGGCAGTTAAAAGAAAATGCGCCAGAAGAATTGTGACCTTTAAAATTTGAGAACAAATTATTATTCATGCAATTAATACATTCAGCCATTTATATCCTATGCTTTAAAAATTAAATGTTATCTTAAATAGACCTTTAAATGGTCTTATTTATGGTCGGAGCAGATACTTTACATACATAAACAGTTTGTCCTTATTATATATTAATAGTGTACATTGCGCACATTGCGCTTGATTACAATTCGAGAGCACTTGATAATGCGAGGTGCATTATTTTGTGTTCACGCAACAAAATAACGCATGATCAAGTATTAAAAGTTGTTGGTTAAAATGAATTTGACTGACTACTTACATATATATTAATTCAATATGAATAATATGTGAAACTAGGAATTTTTAATAGCAATAATTAGTAAAAAGATGTTTTTGTAAAATGCTAATGGTCTTTATTTGTTAAAAGTAATAGTATTCCTCTATATGTTCATATAAGGCTCCATTTATGATCACAAATCATGTCTGTCGGACCTTGCTACTAGCAGACAGCATACACTGTCCGCATTTAACATTGCACAAGCATTGCTTGTGCGATGCCGCCCTCTGCTCACTGGCAGCCAATCGGCTGCTCACAGCAGCTTTCAATCATCCCGATCAAATAGGGATGATTTCAATCCACCAGATTTTCGGGGCGGGCAGGTTAAGCAGCAGCAGTCTTAAGACCCCTGCTCCTTAACTATTGCATCAGGCTACCCTGAAATGCCGGGGCACCGAAACTGCTTTCACAGCTTGATAAATGGGACCCATAGTTGTTTATGGGCTAAAAGTAATTATATTCCTCCATCCATTGGGTTCCATTTACCGAGCTGTGAATACAGTTTTGGAGTCATTTAATGCAATAAGACCACTGCTTCTTAACAACTCCACAACCTCCGAGTTGACATCATTATTAATAAATATTTTTATCAATGCTAATGTAGGAGATTATGGGTTAAAAGTCATTTTATAACAGTTTCATTTTCTCTCACCTCATCTTTCTCATCTTCATCTTGTAACATCATCTGTGACAATTAACAGCCAGATTTCTTCATAAAATCTCACAAATGCTTTCTAAATTTAAATATCAAATGGGGAACATTGATTTTGATATTCAAATACTTAGAAATAAATATTTGCTTAATTATGTGGACACTGTATAGACAGTACTTGCTTTCAATACATCTAACAAGAAAACCTGATTATATCAAAATAAACATTTAGCTAAAATCACCTGAAAATTATCAAAATTTAAGGGGACAGTATACACCATAATTTTTATTGTTTAAAAAGATAGATAATCCCTTTATTACCCATTCTCCAGTTTTGCATAACAAACACAGTTATATTAATATACTTTTTTTTTTACCTCTGTGATTACCTTGTATCTAAGTATCTGCAGACTGCCCCCTTATTTTAGTTCTTTTGACAGACATGCATTTTAGCCAATCAGTGCTGACTCCTAGGTAACTCCATGTGCATGAGCGCAATGTTATCTATATGGCTCACATGAACTAACGTCCTCTAGTTGTGAAAAACTGTCAACATGCATTCAGATAAGAGGCAGCCTTTAAGGGCTAAGCAATTAGCATATGGCCTACCTAGGTTTAGCTTTTAACTAAGAATACCAAGAGAATAAAGCAAAATTGATGATAAAAGTAAATTGGAAAGTTGCTATCTTAATTACAAAAGTTTATTTTTGACTAGACTGTCCCTTTAAAATAAATAATATAAATTGTTAAACTTTTGAATATTTTCTCATACGGTTTATGTATCTGAATACCCAGATTATATTCTAAAAAAATATATTTTTTTTTATGTGCAAGAATGGATAGATATTAACTTTTTTTCAAAATTGCATAATTATAATCTTTTATCATTTGTATTTAAATATGTTTAGTTAATAATACCAAGATATAAAAAAGATCACAGCAAAGTAAGGTCAAATACTTTAATTAACCTTGCCAGGCGTATTCATTTGTCTTATAAGCACATAAATGAAAATTATCGCAGTCAACTAATTTTCAAATGATTTAATAGAGGCATGCAGGAGCAATGTCATGGTAACTCTATCACTGTCAGATACAGAAAACAATATGATGATAATTGGAGCTAATATCTAATTATTCTTTGGGTAAATATTAAATTATATTTGGCTTTCTTTGTTGGTTAGACAGAGAATTGTTTTCTTATTGAACTGTGAAGATAAATGATCTCATTGTATAAATGTACATTATATGAGCTTGCACGGATGGTCCAATAGTAACAGTTTGAATGCAATTGTATTCAGTGCATTTTAGTTCATGCTTCCATGTATACACACAGGATTAACTGACAGAAGTGACTGGTAAAATGCATGTGCACGTGCTTTCTGCATGATAGGCTGTGCATTTACATATTTACTATTGTATTTTGCATTAGTGGAGTGACTTAGACAGGCAACATTGGAAAACAATGACTTCTATTACTACTTCTATACTATACTTTTTGATACTATACTGTACTATACTATACCATGCAGTACTATACTATACTGTACTATACTATATCATACGGTACTATACTATACTGTACTATTCTATACTTTTTGATACTGTACTATAATATGCCATACTGTACTATACTTTTTGATACTGTAATCTACTATAATATGCCATACTGTACTATACATTTTGATACTGTACTGTATGCTATATTGTACTATACTGTAACATATTATACTCTACTATACTTTGTGATACTGTACTGTATGCCATACTGTACTATACTTTTTGATACTGTATTCTATGCCATACTGTACTATACTATACTATATTGTACTATACTTTTAGGTACTGTACTATAATATGCCATACTGTACTATAATATACTGTACTATACTTTTTTATACTGTACTGTACTATAATATGCCATACTATACTATACTATACTTTTTTATACTGTACTGTATGCCATACTGTACTATATTATACTTTTTGATACTGTACTATTGCCATACTGTACTATACTACTGTATAGTGAACACCAAATGTGTCCAGTAGTGATATGCTCTAAAGTTAAAATAAATGTAACAATGTGTTTTGCAAAAATATATTCTGTACCACTACAGTTGCCTCAATTAAAAACTGGTGATTCAGCGCAAGAATATTAATCCAGTTTTAAATAAGAATCATCTTGACATGACATATTGTCTTATGCTTGGCACATGCATAAGAATATCACACTTTTAGTGTATGGAACTTTAGAACATTTTTTAATTTCTTTCTTTTTCTTTCTTTTCTTTTTTTTTTATTTATTATTTTTTAAACAGGCCATGTCATGGGATCTTATAATGCATAGTGGCATACTAGATTAGGTTTTTAGAAGACAAAGCTTCATCAAGTTTAGCTTTTATACCTATTCTGTGATCCCTGACATTAAAATACTTGTTTAATGACCGTAGTATACCACAATGACTTACATGGGCAGTGAGTTCACAAATTGTCTGGTCTTAATATGAAAACTTCAGAAACTAAAAAAATCCAAGCAATGCAATGGGGATGATATAAAATTTAACATTTATTTGATCTAAGTAAAAGCAAAAAAGTATGTCCACTGTCAGAAAATGCCATCAGTATAGCAGAATGACTTCCATGGGCAGTGAGTTTACAGCTTGTCTGGTCTTAATAGGAAAAACCCTTTTCACTGCTGAAGGTGAGATTTCTTCTCTTCTAGCCTTATGACCTCTCCTCTATCAGGCCCATTTATCAAGCTCCGTATGGAGCTTGAAGGGCCGTGTTTCTGGCGAGTCTAAAGACCGCTGCTCCATAACCCTGTCCGCCTGCTCTGAACAGGCGGACAGGAATCGCCAGACATCAACCCGATCGAATACGATCGGGTTGATTGACAGCTCCCTGCTGGCGGCCGATTGGCCGCGAGTCAGCAGGGGGCGGCGTTGCACCAGCAGCTCTTGTGAGCTGCTGGTGCAATGTTAAATGCGGAGAGCGTATTGCTCTCCGCATTTAGCGAGGTCTTGCGGACCTGATCCGCAGTGTTGGATCAGGTCCGCAAGCCCTTTGATAAATGGGCCTGTATGTCTTTGGTATAAACAGTGATAGTTACAACTCCCTATATGACTCTTAATATATGTGTATAAAGTAATCATGCACTGCTTGTGCAATGCCGCCCCCTGCAGATTCGCGACCAATCGACCGCTAACAGGGGGTGTCAATCAGCCTGATCATGTAGGATCAGGTGGATTGCAGACCGCAGCCTCAGAGGCAGCAGAGCAGTTATGGAGCACTGCTGTTTGCGGCGAGCTAGTATTTTCAGTTATTCTAAGTATTTTCAATTATTCTAAGACTATTCATTTGTACACTCCAAGTGGCACTGCATCAAAAGTTCTTTTGCTAAATCCAGGGAGACACCATCAACAAAATTGCATTTATCTGGGTTCCAAATCCTACTTATTTCATCATAGAAACTGATTTGGTTATTCTGACACAGTTGATATTGCATAAAACTATGCTGAATCCTTGCATTCTTCTATAGACTCTATTATAATAACACCTTCTAGTTGCTTTCCCTGTACTGATGTCAGATTTTACTGATTACAGCTCCCTATTTTCTTGTTTCCATTTTAAATAATAAAACATCATCAGGTTTCCACCAGTCCTGAAATATTAAGGCTGAGCATAGGAAAGAGTATAAAGATGCTGAATTTTTTAAAACCCTCCAAATATATTTCATGATTCAGATAAAGTTTTTACTTTAACACACATCACAATTTACTTCTATTACCAAATTTATGGTAGGTAGACACAGGGGCGTGCGCATATCTGGTGCATTATATGGCATCAGTTTTGCAAGAATTCTTTTCATAGAAACCGATGCTTTCTTAGCTTTATTGAAGATCTGTAACCAGTCTGTTGGGGTGATATTTAAGTCAAGATCCTTTTGCCATGCCTCTGTATAAGAGGGCAGTGTCTCTTTATCGCCTGTTGACAGTAATTTATACAGGCGTGAAACCAGATGGCCCGGTGGTTGAGCCATTGTACATATTGATTCAAAGGGCGTTCTCTCTCTTGTGAAAGCAGCCATATCACTTTGTCCATTAACGTAGTGATGAAACTGTGCTACTCTGAACCAGGAGGAGAATAGCCATTGATCCCATTCCTGCAGGCTCTCTTGGGCCTTGATCTTCCCGTCACAGAAAGCATTAGAAACCGCCGCTTCTGCTAACGTATATTTACGTCTTGGGGCATGTGTTCTGTATGCTAAAGCGTTGTCTGGGTTTTCATAAACCGGGGTTACGGGCGATGGTTTGGTAGAGATATATTTATCTTGCTTAACCAGAGAATCCCACACACAAAAAACGTCTTCCAATAGTGGGTATTGATGGATCAATGAGATCCGATTCTCTGTCGAGACCCACGCAAGGGTGCCTACGTTGCCTCTTTGTAAGATCTCGCAGTCAAGGTCGATCCATGCCTTGTCCGGTTTGTTATGACACCAGTGGGCCAGTCGTTGTACATTTATCGCTTTAAAGTACATTTTCAGCAGGGGAACTCCAGCTCCCCCTCTGTCTCTAGGCAGATACATTGTTTTTTTCCTGATTCTCGGCCGTATGCCATTCCATATGTATGCCTCCATTTCTGATTGGATCTGGTGGATAAGAGGTATTGCCGATAAAAGAGGTACCGCCTGCATTATATACAAAGCTCTAGGCAAAACATTCATTTTGATTGCATGGATTCGGCCCATCCAGGAGATGGACTTGTTTTTCCATTTCGTCAGGTCCTCTTTCACTGCATCTCTAAGCAATTTGTAATTTATGTCGACAATGTCGGAGACCACTGGTGTCAGGATGATCCCGAGATATCTCAAACGATGTTTTGTCACACTAAGTGGGCAGAGAGTGCATGTCTCCTTGAAAGTATCAACTGGTATGGAGATATTAATAATCTCGGATTTGGTCAGATTAAGCAGAAAGTCCGAGACTTTTCCAAATTCCGCGAACTCTGCCAATAGTGCTGATAATGAGGCAGACGTATCAGATAACATCACAAGGACGTCGTCCGCGTACATGGCTAACTTGTGCTCTTTTTGCCCGACCACTAGTCCCGAGATATTAGGATTGTTGCGGATTTTGCAAGCCAGCGTCTCCATCACTATTGCGAATAGTAGAGGAGACAGGGGACACCCCTGTCTCGTCCCATTGGTGATCTTAAAGGATTTAGAGAACATCCCATTGACTCGCACCTTAGCACTCGGTGATGAGTATAACGAGAAAATTGTGCGTATAATGCCGTTACCAAAACCCAGTTTAGCCAAGGCATGTCTCATAAATGACCAATTGACCCGGTCAAATGCTTTTTCAGCGTCCGTTGACACAAGGGCCAACGGAGCTGAGTTGTTATGGGCGAAGGATATCAGTTGTATTACCCTAAGGATATTATCCCGGGCTTCTCTGCCCGGGACAAACCCCACTTGGTCCGTGTGGACCAATTGTGGTAAGAGCCTAGAAATGCGATTAGCGATAACCTTCGCCAGGATTTTAATGTCCGAGTTAAGGAGCGAGATTGGCCTGTAGCTACTAGGCTGGGTCTCAGGTTTTCCTGGTTTATGTATGACTGTGAGGTGCGCTTCAAGCATAGAGTCGGGCAGTGAGGTCCCTTCTGACAGCTTATTGAATATCTTCAGTAAGCGTGGAGCTAGTTTGTCTGAGAATGCTTTGTAGTAGCGCATTCCAAAGCCATCTGGGCCGGGGCTTTTACCTCCCGGCAGGAGCTTGATCGCTGATTGGATCTCTTTGATCGTGAATGGTGCCTCAAGCTTAGATGCCTCTGCCTGTGTCAGCCCAGGCATCTCTATTCCATTTAAGTAGTCTAGTATGGCTCTCTCCTGGGGATCCCCAAGAGTTTGATCCCGCTCCTCTTGAACTGTAGGATGCAGATTATATAGGGTTTCATAAAAGTTTCCAAAGGTGTCAGCAATAGCCGACCCTTCTTGGTGTTTGTTACCAGAGCAGTCAGTTATCTCATATACATATGTTTTCAGTCTTTGGCGTGCTAGTGCTCGCGCTAGGAGTTTGCCTGCTTTGTTACTTTGTTCGAAGTAATACTGTCGGAGCTTAAGGGCTTTAGATTGCTGTTCAGCCTGTATATGGGTCAAAAGAGCTGCCCTGGCTTCAGCAAGGTCCTCCTGCAATGCACAGTCAGCAGGTCGTGCTTTATGTGCAGTTTCAGCTTGTTCAACTTTTTGAAGAAGGATGTTATATCGGTGTCTATGTTCCCTTCGAAGGATCGAAGTGTGTCTAATCAAGACGCCTCTTATGACACACTTATGTGCCTCCCATACCAAGTTATCATCTAGGTCACCTTCTGAGTTAATGCAGAAGTATTCTTCAATGGCGCAGTTTAACTTCTGCTTTAATAATGGGTCATCCAGCAGGGCCTCATCGAGGCGCCATACAAACGGGGTGACAGGCATTTCCGGCCATTCGATGGTGCATCTCACAGGAGCATGGTCAGACCAGGTGATCTGCCCTATATTGCTGCTGGTGGTAATAGATAATCCTGCTGGATCCGTGAGAATATAATCAATTCTCGTGTATTTCCTGTGTGGATGAGAATAGAATGAGTAATTCTTGGTAGATGGGTGCATTGTACGCCATATATCGTGGAGGACCAGGTCCCTCATGCATTTAGTTATTTGTTTCACAATTTTGTGCTTAGTACTTGATAGACCGTCTGAAGTATCTAATGTAGGACAGAATGAAACGTTAAAGTCTCCACCTAGGAAGACAATCCCCTTCTGGTTTTCCAGGATGTTATTTGTTAGCTTTTTAAAAAAGACATCCTGTGCCACATTAGGTAAGTAGGCGTTAACAAATGTTACATGTTTTCCATATAGCGTCCCAATTAGCATCAGAAACCTACCCTCAGGGTCTTTTATTGTCTGCTCCATCCGAAAAGGTACCCTAGTCCCGAATAGTATTCCCACCCCATTTTTTTTAGATGGGCCAGATGCAAAGTGTGCTACTGGGAATTTTTGATTATACCATTTCGGTTCTTTAAATTTAGAGAAGTGCGTCTCCTGAACATACACAACGTCCCCGCCCATCCTCTGAAGGTCCCTAGTGACAATTGACCGCTTCCCAGGGCTGTTAAATCCTTTGACATTGATTGTAATGAGGTCTATGGTAAGATTTCCGGGACCTCTCATTGTATCGAGCGAGCACTCTAGGGCCACCTAGTTCGGCTAATAAGGCAAGTGGGTGTGGAGGGGAGAGACGTTGATCAGGGGGTGGTAGGGGGGGGAGAAGGTAATAGAATGAAGGAGAGGGAAGAGAAAGAAAGGAAGAGAAAAAAAAAAAAAAAAAAAAGAAAAACGGGAGAGGTGGGCAAGCTAAATAGAAGATTGGGTGTGGTCAGTGTGGGGTATAGGCAGTAGGTAAGGTTCAGAGGGGTAGGTATGTGGGTGGGGTGAAGACAAATATCCCTATCTCAGGCAGGGAGGAAGAAAGTACAGAAATAGTTTGAAATAAGAATAAAGTAAAGAGTGTAGAGTGAATCTCTACTAACAAGTAATACAAATCAAAGGGGGTAGTAACCCTTATACTCTCAGCAATTGGTTTATACTTAAGAATTCTATATTTTGTAGGTAAACACGACAAACAATAAACAAAACATATCTTCAGCTTTACTTATCGAGCCAGGGACATATTCCTTATAAAGTCCTGTCCATAGCCTAACTATAGTATCTAAGGTGCGCTATTAGGAATCCTATACACTTTCTAGTGGGCTGGGCATCTCAGTTCCCTCTTGGTCTCACACACCTATCCCTTTCTTCTCATACCTAGTGTCAGTACTCTATATCTCTATTGAGATCTATTTATAATCAGTGCTATGTTATAAAATATATGATACTACCTAGTCACTTGCGCATGAAATCTTTCTGAGGGGCGAATGACCTCGTGTGGGGGAGTTTCTGCAATCCATATAACCTCAGATATGCCTCAGGTTATGCTATACTCGGTTATGTATCCCTCTCCTTTACTCCCTCTTTCATTCTCCCCTTTCCCATTCTAGTTATTAATGATGGGGGGCTAAGGTGATCATAGAGCTTTTTAAATAGTAATTACATGAGGAGGCTGTGTGATTTAAAAGATCGGTTGTCTGAGTTGCCTAGGGTGGCGCAGTATTTCGCACCATCAAACCAAAGATAATAAGAGCATGTAATGGAGCATATGAAAAATAAAACAATTAACATAGGTCAAGGCTGTGGGTAAAAATGTACTGGTCCCATACTCGATTCTATGACATAAAATGGTGAGCACAACTAACTGGTATGCTCCTAAATCTAATGATAACAATAAACATTTAAACAGTGCAGTAACATGTGCAAAATCAGTAGTATCATTCTTTCTATTGTATTTTCTATATGGTAAGTGGGTGCTGGCTTTGTACATTTAATATGGAGCATGTGACATGTTATAACTTTATCATTATCAGGCTAACTATGTGCATTCAAGATAAATTATATACTTAGCTGCTAGACATGAAGATCCATGTCTTGAGTGAAGCATCTATCCTTTATAATGACCTGCAGCCTCAACATATTCACTTATGCAGACACAGTCCATTGTTCCAATGGGAGAGTAAGATGTTTAAGGCAGTCTTCTGTTTTGTGGGACTCTCTCTTCCATGTGAATTCCTCCTTCTTGTGCAGGTTCTGCTGCAGGGTGTAGAGGCCTTATTTGTGTTCCAAGTGCCTGGTTAAAAGCAGGTAGGTCAGATATTGTGCGATAAGTGGCTGTGACTCCATCCTTAGTGGCAATGAGACATGTTGGGAAACCCCATCTATACGGAATCCTTTGCTCCTTAAGTTGCAGTGTCAGAAAGCGCATCTCCCTCCGTTTTTGAAGGGTTGCAGGGCACAAATCTGTATAGACCTGTATCTCTGTTCCCTCGTAAGATAGTGGCTGTCTATTTCTGGCGTGGCGGAGTATTTCCTCCCTGTCTCTATATGACAGGAGCTTGACTATAATATCCCTGGGGGGTGCTCTCGCTGGCGGCTTAGGTCGCAAGGCCCTGTGGGCTCTCTCCACATGAATATCCCCTTCTTCAGGGTTATTTTTGATGTGTTTAAACAGCTTCTGAATGTACTCATTGATTTCATTCGGGGTCACAGTCTCAGGAACTCCTCTCAGTCTCAAGTTGTTCCGTCGACTCCTGTTCTCTAAATCTTCAATCCTTTCAGTTAGATTTTGAACAGTCATGTCTTGTGATTGAATACAATTAGTGTTATGCTGTACATCAGCACGCAGCGCCTCTTGTGACTCTTCTGCAAGTGTAACACGATGATCTATAGTGGCAATGTCTTTTTTAAGGGCCCCAAACATATTTTTCATTTCCATAATGGCCTCCTTTATATCTTTTTTAGATGATAAATGTCTAATATCTTCTTTTGTGATATAATCACACTGTTTAGGCTCAATACCTTGGGAGGGAGCTGTCTCTTGTGAAAGTACAGGCTCTGTTATGTCTTTTGGTGGATTTTGTCCTGAGTCAGTAGGTATCAAATAACTGTCCATATTTGATGTATGCAGGGCCTTGTGTACCTTGGGGCCTCTCTTGCTTGTCATATTAACGTTGCACACAAAGTTGGGCCTATGTTGCAATTTTCCCTTTTCACATCTGTCTCTGTCACTCCTTATTGTTAGGGGCTGTGTACAAGAGTAGCTGCTATTAGGGAGTGCGTATCAATCACAAGTGTGGCGGCTTAGTGGCATTTATTTCTCGGCTATTTAGTTAGTACCTCTATGTCTCCAGTTTTCCCTGCAACTATATAAGCAGTCCCCTTATGTATATGTAAACTTTTGTTGTGCTATCTAACTTGTGCTTCTGCAAGTGCACACTCTTGCTCTCTATTGCACGTGTACTGCCAGTTACTTGCCACCTCTCCACTCGGTTTTGAACTACGCACCGAGGTGCCACTCACCACTCCTCCGGTCAGTCTTCCCTGCCGCGGCCCCCTCGTAGGGATCTTTAATGCCGCCTGCCAGTAGTAGGTAAGTCACCGGTGTGTACCGGGGCCTCTTCACGGCTCTGGGGTTTATTAGCCGCGGTCAGGTGTGCGCCGGCAAGCGCTTCGTTACTGGGTCTATTTCGGACCGCAAGGAGGGGGCTACTCAGATATTGTCCAGTGCTCCGGCCGCTCAGTGTGCGATTCTCTGTTACTCCTCACAGGTAGGCCGCGGCACCGAAGGGCGCCAGATAGATGCGAGTTGTGACTCCTTCACGGCGTCGCTGTAGGCCTGGCTCTGCAATCTTATTAATATCCAGCCGCGTTTGATTAGGTGACCGCTTCAATGTATATATGTTCACCAGTCAATTGTGCTGCTTCAGGATCATTTTTAGTGCTGCATGTCGTGTTTAACCTTACACTGAGAGTATTTGGGTGTCAGAGCACTCTCAATGTGCAGCCATTAACAGTCGTGGCTAGGCTCCGCCCCCCTGCAAGAATTCTTTTAACAATGTTATACATTTGCAAGAGCAGTAGATGGCAACAGTTCCCTGCCATATTGTGTTCTAGACAAGTGCATGTTGCCTACCTATGTATCTCTTCAACAAAGTATGCCATGAACAAAGGAAATTTGATAATAGAATAAAACATAAAAATGGGTTGAGCGTGTAGGTATAATCAGATCTCATTAGTTTATCACATTGTGTACATATATCTGCTTCTTTATCTTATATCTGTCAGTAAACCAATCACCAATACTTGGGAGAGAACAATGAAGAATCAACATTTTATTACTGTATCTCTTCTTAACCCACTGGGAGTGTAATTTCTTCTACTGGCTGTGTTTACACAGCTTGGCCCCCAATGCTGGATAGGTTTGGATACCACAGGCTACATAAACTATTTCAAATGCCAATATAAGGGCAATGGAAATACTTATAAACAATTTAATACACTCCAGCAGGTAAAGTGGATCATTGGGAACAAATTAAAGGGGAGACAGTTTTTTGAGTAAACTGTCCCTTTAAGGGATTGTTATAAAAGGAATATGCATTGTTATTCTGGGGACGTTGCCTGTCCAGAGCTTTCTATTGACAATTCAGTGTATACTACTACAAAGATTAAAACATATTGACTTAAAGGGATAATAAACACCTTGTGATTACATTCTTCTGCAGGCATCCAATAGATTAACCTGTCAGCAGAGTCTAAAAGATATAAGAACAGATTAACCCCTTATTTGCTGCAATATTTTTACTCCATGGTCAAACTCCACCCACTTTACTTATATGTATGAACCAATTCAGAAGTGAGTCTGTGGCTTCAGCAGAAGAAATGATAAGATAACAGATTGCAAAGGAGGTACATATATGTGGCAGGGTTAGGCTTGTGAAATCTGCCATGTGCAGATAATTCTCAATTTTCAGACTTAAATTACAGGACAGTGGAATAAAATAAATAATTAAAGTATATTGCAAAGTTATTTTACTGTACATAATTAAAATGATAGTAAGCTTTCCCATTTGAGATGGAGTTGAATTCATAAAATGTAATAAAGATACACTTTAACTTTCTTTTTTATGTAGCGCTTAAATTCAAATTCCTTGCACTCCGGCTGTCCAATTCAAAAGTAATATTTTTGTTGAGCTAACGGTTTAAAATATTCTCCAATCAGTGCTCTAGCCATACAGAACGTTTGTTGTAGTTAGAGCTCAGATTGGAGAATATTTCAAACTGTTAGCTCAAAAAAATATTATTACTTTTGAAGTGGGCGTCTGGAGCTCTACATTAAAAGGTAAGTTATAGCGCATCTTCAGTACAACTGATGAATTAAGTGCCACCTAAAATATCATTAACATGTCAGATCTGTTTAGACAATGGGGAGAGTTTACTATCACTTCAAGCATTTTATATTACAATTCCACAGTCTTTTTGCTGTTCCTTTAAGAAATTAACCATTATAACTCTGTTTGAGCAGCTTTTTTGACCTTTGAATGGTAGAACACATTTTCTTTTTCATATTCATTCTTCCCTAGAACAAATGTTATGATTATTATTTGCATATAACATACTCTCAATACTTTCAAATGCGGATTTCCAAAGATATAAATTGAAGTCTGTGGGAATAATCATAGAAATGTTAGTAGTTGGAAGTTACATTCAAGAGCTGAATATTACATTAAATATTTCCATGAACTTACCTTGAAGTCTTTGGGAATCAACAGTCAAGATTTTAGTAGTGGATTAAATGAATGCTGAATTTAAAGGGATAGTTAAAGGGACAGTCAAAACCAGAATTGTTGTTGTTTGAAAATATAGATAATCCCTTAATTACCCATTCCCCAGTTTTGCATAACCAACACAGTTATAATATTACACATTTTACCTCTGTAATTACCTTGTATCTAAGCCTCTGCAGACTGCCCACTTATTTCAGTTCTTTTGACAGACTTGCATTTTAGCCAATCAGTACTCACTCCTCTGTAAATTCACGTGCGTTAGCTCAATGTTATCTATATGAAACACATAAACTAACGCCCTCTAGTGGTGAAAAACTGTCAAAATGCATTTAGATTAGAGGTGGCCTTTAAGGTCTAAGAAATTAGCAAATGAAGCCCCTAGGTTTAGCTTTCAACAAAGAATACCAAGAGAACAAAGCAAATTGGTGCTAAAAGTAAATTGGAAAGTTGTTTAAAATTACATGCCCTGTTTGAATCATGAAAGTTTTTTATTGGACTTGACTGTCCCTTTAATGTGTCAATCAAATATTAAAAGGGACATGGGTAGAAATCCCACAAATCTTTTGGGGCATTATATTATAATGTAGGTATCGCTCCTTCACATCCAGAAGCCTGCATAACAAGATAAACAGCTCTCAAGCTAAAACTTGACTTTCTAAAATGATTTAAGGAACCTCACTATGATGATGAGACTATTTAGATCATCGCACCAGAGTGGAGAGCTTTAGATCATCAGGCCCAAAGTGTTTGCTGTCCCTTATTTGATTGATACATTAAATATTTTCTTATACTTACAATAGTCTATGTTAATGGGACATGGAACACATTTTTCATTCATGATTCAGATAAAGCATACACTTTTTGAACAGCTTTCCAATTTACTTCTTTTATCAAATTTGCTTCATTCTCTCTGTAGTCTATGTTGAAGGAGTATCAATGCGCTATTACCACTGCAAGCTGAACACATCAAGAGAGCCAATAAAAAGAGGCATAATTCTTCCTGCAAAACAGACTAGGATGGGAGAGGGAAGGTGTCTTGGGCACTACTGTGGATGAGGCTCGGGGGGCATTGGAAAAAGTTAAGAGGGCCACTCTCTCTGCGAACCTCAGGGAAACCCAAACCAAGTTTCTACATAGATTGGCTAAGTTGATACCTGATTGTCCCAATAGGTGTTCTAAGTGCTCTGCGGAGGCCCCTGGCCTGTTACACTGTATATGGGAGTGCCCAGTGATAAGGCAATTCTGGTATCAATTCCTATATTGGATTAACAAAAAAATGGAAATCTCAATCTCCCTTAAACCCACTGATGTCCTGTTTCTGAATTGGGATGCGTAATACAAACAATATGATTCAGAATTATCTTTGACTATCTTATTAGCACTGAAAAGTATACTAAACCACTGGACTAAGGCGACTAGACCTACTATACCATACTTTCGTAATATGGTGAAAACTCAGCTGTTTATAGAACAAGTAGACGTTAGGGTTGATGTCTGTAACAGGCTTAACCTTTTTTTAAGAAAATGGCGCAGACTGATCTTCCTTTGAGTTACAGATTCAGAGACAGGTCCAATTACCATTCACAAGTACTGACATATTTCTAGAGAGTTCCCTACGAGGGGAGTGGGCCCATATATGTATATGTTTAAAGTATAATGTTAGGAACCCTAGTTTGGGACAGGGGGCTTACTAGTTTGATAAGTGTTTAATTGGGTATGGGGTTGGGTTAGATTAAGTTGAGTAAAATACAAAATGAGAGAGTTGACCACATGTGAAAAATATAGGTGTTATATACATTTTATTTATGTCATTTTCTTTGATATATTTATGCAGCTATAGAATGTATTATGTCTATGGAGATGTCTAATATGCTGATGTTTCTGATGTAATAACTGTTGTATACATGTGTTACTCTCAATAAAAAGAATTGTTAAAAAAAAAGAAAGAGGCATAATATGCATAGCCACAAATCAGCAGTTAGCACCCACTAGTGCATTGCTGCTCCTGAGCCTTACCTAGGTATGTTTTTCAACAAAATATACCAGGGGAATGGAGCAAATTAGATAATGAAAGTAAATTGGAATATTGTTTTAAACTGTATGCTCTATCTGAATCATGAAAGAAAAAATGTCTTTCATGTCCCTTTACATTTTATAATTAAATATTGCATTCAATATTGATATTCAAAAAAATGTGGAAAGTCTAGCACAATTTTGTAATTAATTTCAGTGGCGTCACTAGGGGGGTGCGGGCCGCACCTGGGTGACACCCTCCAGGTGTCAATTCAAAGAAATACAATGTTGAGATGCATAAACTATTTTATTAGAGGCTGGCATTTGTGAACATTAGTGGGACTGGGGAAGTTGTAGACACACAATTTTTTTGCCCCTTGAGCCAGTTCTGCAATTTCAACAAATAGTTTTCCCGGCTGCTTTTGCTTGTTTGTACTTTGCTCCTCCCCTGCCCAATTTCACTATGAATGTTGTGGGTGTGCCTTGGGGCTTGCAAATTTGCACTGCTAGCCTAAACCTGCCTGCCTATCTGTGCTCACTGCTCAGTGACATGCGGCCCGGGGCTGTGCACTGACAGACTTGGAACAGAGTCAGAGAGCAGAATTTTCATAGTTTGTGCGCCTAAACCTTTTCTTCAGTGATTTATTTTAGAGTGCTCTGTTTTTCTTTCATTTGATGTTCTGCTGAGCCAAGGAGCAGCTCTAGGCATGAGCTTCATAATTAATGCAGTGCAGTTTACATATTTTGTATGTGTGTGTCTCAGTGTTTTTGTGTGTGTGTTTTTGTGTGTGTGTCTGAGTGTGTTTCCGAGTGTTTGTGTGTGCATCTGAGTATGTTTTTAAGTGTGTCTGAGTGTTTGTATGTGTGTTTGCCTGTGTTTTTGTGTGTGTCTGCTTTCTGGGGGGGGGGGTGACACCATGACTTACCACACCGGGTGACACCAACCCTAGTGACGCCACTGATTAATTTAGAACAAATGAAACCACATTTGCAATTTTTTAATTAATGTGCTGGAACATTTCCCCATGCTTAGCAGTAAATTAAATTATAAATATGGGGGAAAATAACATATTAGTAATCAGTATCAATGTTCATTTAGTTAGTTTTTGATACTCATAGCTACTGTGTATTACACATATAGGACCGCCTCTATGAATATCTGTGCGGATAAGGTTTTCAGTGGCAGAACCTGTCCACATGCATTCAGAACCTCCAGATCAGCATCCACTGCTGTAATTTAAGATTTACACGCCCCTGCCATTGGTTGCAGGTCTTGTCTTCTCCCTGACCAATAGGTCCAGACCGTCTGACTTTTGTAAACTCTGAAGTTGTGCACTTGTTTAGCAGCCGCGGTTACCATTGGTTGCAGGCTCCCTGAAATGGACCCCAATGCTAGGGTTTAGTTTATGAAGCGGATGCACCTTCTGAGCCCTTGTGGTTGAACGATGGCAGATTTAAAACATCCCATATTCATTTTTCTGAGATGATTGATAAGCCAGGTGCGTGAGAGCAGGAGTGGTGCTGCACAAATTATTGTTTGTGCAATTATAAATTTCTACAGAGGATACGGGCTCCCAAGTCTAATAAAGGGGACCTTATAGATTTACTTTCAAAGGAGCCTAACTTTAAAGTTGTTGTTTCTGTGATTTTACAGTTGCTTCTGTTATTTTAGTTCTGTTAAAAGAAGAGGCCAACATAATATTTTTAAACTAAAAGAGCCGTGAAACTGTTAATATACAACTAATATATTTCTATATATTTTGTAAAAATATTTCTATTATATTATAATTTTTAGTTTTACATCATGTGTCTCTATTTACTTATTTACTTTGTGTCTGAGATTAAATATTTACTATACATGTATTTTTAACGTGTTTATATATCTCTGTCCAGATTTTTCCCTCCAGTCATAATTTCCACTCTGACATTGAAGAATGCATCCAATTTTCTCTGCAATAATTCAATGAAATTAGTTATAGGTCCACTTTCAATTGAGGTTTAAAAAATAAATAAATCTTCTACCAGCTTCAACCTTATTTGGACACCCTTTAGCTCATAATAAAAAAAACAATACAAATACAGTGAACATGTATGTATTTTTATTAATTATCCATAAAACTTCCAGTGTTTTTTTGTGTTTACATTTGGATTATACAACTACATAAACATCAGACAGATCTGAGTATTTTGTTGCCCTTCAAATCTATTATATTGTACAATCTATTGGGAATGCGGACAGGAGAAAATCAATTAAATGCTTTGCCCAGTTTAAGAAGATCCTAAATTATTTCAATCTTAGTTTGATTCCTTTGAATTTCAAATGTACTAATGATATTTTATTCCAACATTTTGTATCATGAATATGAAAGAAAAGCATTTAATCTTGTTGGGAATAAAATTTGCCCAGATCGGAAGCCCTACAGCTGTCAGGCAGTGAGGCATGCGGAAATAGCATGGTCTTGCTGCTGGAAGCTCCTGCAACACCGAACTTACATGGCATGGCGGCCATCATAAAGGGGTGACAATATCTTGATTTATAGTTGGTGATTTTTAAATGCTTTAAAATAATTCCAACAGACATGATATGTATAAATAAAACAGGGGAAATATTAACAGTTTAAAAAAAATGTCCTCTTTAATTAAAAGAAATGTAAACGTTTATATATAATGATTTCACACAAAATAAAATTATTATTGATTTTGACGGATTTTAGATTTGTCAGCAAAACAATTTATGGCCTCCATTTATTAAAGGCCTAAGGGAAAATTTGTCCGCCTGGCATCATGGCAAGCAGGCAGTATTAACATTGCACAAGCAATTGCTTATGCAACTGTATTTCCTGCTCCTTGTGCAATTAGTTACAGGGCTTGTCAATCCTAAGTAATATAATCATAAATCAATCAAGTAGTAAGTTCTTAACTAGCCTTCTAGCATGAACCTGAAACACTCAGGCTCAAAGCTGCATCCACAGATTCATAGATGCAGCAGTATGTATTTATCATCTTTTATTGATTTTTTTTTCACACTTTGAAATAATAGATGACAAAACATTAAAATGAGATGTACATACACAGTTGGTTTCCTGATAAACTATATAAGCTATTTGTATTTTGAAGACTATGGCCCACATGCATTATAAGGCGAGCAGGCAAGCTTGAGAAGTTGTCCGCTCGACTTCACAGCATACGGCAGCGGATTCTCTTTGTCCGATGCCCGAATTTATCAAGTGAGTGTGTAAAGCCTCTTCGACCAATCGCATGAGAGAAGCGCCTGTCAATAAACCCGAGCGAGCTAGGGGTGATTTCTCTCTTCCACCACAGAGGGGGTGAAGAGGGTAAGAACTTGAACCTGCCCCGCAGGTCTCCGGAGCAGATTATGCTACTTTGTACATGAAGCCCTAAATGCTAAGACAGAAAATTAGGTTACCCTTCCTTGAAATGCAATATGTATAAAGCTGTATGAAAAGTAGCCTGTCGTACTGCAACCATATACGTATGCGAGCAGCTTGTGTGTGTTAGAGTTCACACACTCCCCTTGGGGCAGACGGGCTATGATGTTTAATTCATTTGCTGCAGGGATTAAAAGACATGAAACAGTTTGAGACTCTACAGTAAAATGTTTAATCAATGCATGAGAAAAAATGCACTTCATTCTATTACTTATAGTGCCTCTTTTTCTTGTAGTATAACTAAAAAGTGTCGGTTTTTCAATCCTAATATTTCATACACCTTTACTAACAAAATGACAGGAACAATCCTTGTCTAGTCACAAGTCTGGATTTGCTCTAAATAAGGCAAATGATGGGAGGGATATTTCACTGACAAAACACCTGCAGCAAAAAAGGTGTTAATGTATTTAAAACGTTTTAGCACTCTACTGGTATGTTACAAGTTTGTGTCCTATTTAAACATCAGACACGTAGAGATATTTTTTAAGAGATATAACACCAAATTAATTTTATGATTGAGATAGATCATATATATATATATATTTTTTATATATCTTTCTTTATTAACCAATTCAGTATACAGTTCCAATAACAGAAATAATGGAAAAACAAAATACAATAGCAACAGGAAACCCTGTAAATACAGTACATTCATCGGAAAAATAGCGACATTGTCATACATGTAACTTAACCGTATAGAACAGGCTAAACCAAACATTTGTAAATATGTCCTCATTACGTTGAAAATCAGCCTGAAACTAAACAGAGATAAAGATATTACAATTATTGACACCTGTGCATTCATCTGTAGAGGCAATAATTAGCGCTATAACTTAAATTGCATACCGAATGGTAATTTTCTTAGAACATTAAAATAACATAATGACGACAACAACAAAAAACAAAACCAAAAAAAAATTCCACTCTCCTCTCTCCCTCCCCCCCTGCCCCATGATTGTTATTAGGCAAGGTGTTCCATGTAAATTGTGCCCCTAAAAGGCATAATTATCTCCCTCTGTACTGCTTCAGGGAGGCTGACAATTATACTTTTCCACTTGAAGGAAAATTGCTTGACTTGTACCTCTGAGTTAACTGAGGTATCAATTTGCTCCAATATTATTTGATTTTTGAGTTTTTTTTATAAATTCCTTCAAGCTTGGGTTTTTTTTAGATTTCCAATATTTCAAAATTAAGAGTCTTCCTGTAATAATTATAATATTCAATTGACGATTGTTTTTAAGCAATGACTCTTCTTGATTAATAAGAAAGAAAACATTTTTGTCTATTATTTGGAGATTGCATTGATTGATTTTGCTAACCCAGTTACTTATTTCTTCTGTTATGTGTGATCAGTCCACGGGTCATCATTACTTCTGGGATATAACTCCTCCCCAACAGGAAATGCAAGAGGATTCACCCAGCAGAGCTGCATATAGCTCCTCCCCTCTACGTCAGTCCCAGTCATTCTCTTGCACCCAACGACTAGATAGGATGTGTGAGAGGACTATGGTGATTATACTTAGTTTTTATGACTTCAATCAAAAGTTTGTTATTTTAAAATAGCACCGGAGCGTGTTATTACTTCTCTGGCAGAGTTTGAGGAAGAATCTGACAGAGATTTTTTACTATGATTTTAACCGGAGTCGTTAAGATCATATTGCTGTTCTCGACCATCTGAGGGAGGTAAAGGCTTCAGATCAGGGGACAGCGGGCAGATGAATCTGCATTGAGGTATGTGGCAGTTTTTATTTTCTGAATGGAATTGATGAGAAAAGCCTGCCATACCGTTAAAATGACATGTATGTATACACTTCAGTATTCTGGGGATGGTATTTCACCGGAACTACTGTGTTAAAGGTCACTAATCCTTTTAATAACTATTCTCATGTTAAACGTTTTTGCTGGAATGTAGAATCGTTTACATTGCTGAGGTACTGTGTGAATAAATATTTGGGCATTATTTTCCACTTGGCAGTTTTCTGCTTTAATTGTGACAGTTTCGTTTCTCTTCACTGCTGTGTGGGAGAGGGAGGGGCCGTTTTTGGCGCTCTTTGCTACGCATCAAAAAATTCCAGTCAGCTACTTTTATATTTCCTGCATGATCCGGTTCATCTCTGACAGATCTCAGGGGTCTTCAAACTTCTTTGAAGGGAGGTAAATTCTCTCAGCAGAGCTGTGAGAATTCTTATAGTGACTGTGTATAAAAAACGTTGTTTTGTTTTCTTATGTACAAATTTAATTAGTGTTGTTTTTTTTTACTAATGGGAACAAACCTTTGCTAAAAGTTGTGTTGTTTTAAAGTTTGATGCAATAACTGTTTTTCAGTTCATTATTTCAACTGTCATTTAATCGTTAGTACCTCTTTGAGGCACAGTGCGTTTTTTTGCTAAAAAAGATTATAACCAAGTTGTAAGTTTTTTTTGCTAGTGTGTTAAACATGTCTGACTCAGAGGAAGATATCTGTGTCATTTGTTCCAATGCCAAGGTGGAGCCCAATAGAAATTTATGTACTAACTGTATTGATGCTACTTTAAATAAAAGTCAATCTGTACAATGTGAACAAATTTCACCAAACAGCGAGGGGAGAGTTATGCCGACTAACTCGCCTCACGCGACAGTACCTGCATCTCCCGCCCGGGAGGTGCGTGATATTTTGGCGCCTAGTACATCTGGGCGGCCATTACAGATAACATTACAAGATATGGCTACTGTTATGACTGAAGTTTTGTCTAAATTACCTGAACTAAGAGGCAAGCGTGATCACTCTGGGGTGAGAACAGAGTGCGCTGACAATGCTAGGGCCATGTCTGATACTGCGTCACAGCTCGCAGAGCATGAGGACGGAGAGCTTCATTCTGTGGGTGACGGTTCTGATCCAAACAGATTGGACTCAGATATTTCAAATTTTAAATTTAAATTGGAGAACCTCCGTGTACTACTAGGGGAGGTCTTAGCAGCTCTCAACGATTGTAACACTGTTGCAATACCAGAGAAACTGTGTAGGTTGGATAAATACTTTGCGGTACCGGCGAGTACTGACGTTTTTCCTATACCTAAGAGACTAACTGAAATTGTTACTAAGGAGTGGGATAGACCCGGTGTGCCGTTCTCACCCCCTCCAATATTTAGAAAGATGTTTCCAATAGACGCCACAACTCGGGACTTATGGCAAACGGTCCCCAAGGTGGAGGGAGCAGTTTCTACTTTAGCTAAGCGTACCACTATCCCGGTGGAGGATAGCTGTGCTTTCTCAGATCCAATGGATAAAAAATTAGAGGGTTACCTTAAGAAAATGTTTGTTCAACAAGGTTTTATATTACAACCCCTTGCATGTATCGCGCCGATTACGGCTGCGGCAGCATTTTGGATTGAGTCGCTTGAAGAGAACCTTAGTTCCTCTACGCTAGACGACATTACGGACAGGCTTAGAGTCCTTAAACTAGCTAATTCTTTCATTTCGGAGGCCGTAGTACATTTAACCAAACTTACGGCTAAGAACTCAGGATTCGCCATACAGGCACGCAGGGCACTGTGGCTAAAATCCTGGTCAGCTGATGTTACTTCTAAGTCCAAATTACTTAATATACCTTTCAAGGGGCAGTCCTTATTCGGGCCCGGTTTGAAAGAAATTATCGCTGACATTACGGGAGGTAAGGGCCACGCCCTACCTCAAGACAAGGCCAAAGCTAAGGCTAGACAGTCTAATTTTCGTCCCTTTCGGAATTTCAAAACAGGAGCAGCATCAACCTCCACTGCACCAAAACAGGAAGGAGCTGTTGCTCGTTACAGGCAAGGCTGGAAGCCTAACCAGTCCTGGAACAAAAGCAAGCAGGCCAGGAAACCTGCTGCTGCCCCAAAGACAGCATGAACCGAGAGCCCCCGATCCGGGACCGGATCTAGTAGGGGGCAGACTCTCTCTCTTCGCCCAGGCCTGGGCAAGAGATGTTCAGGATCCCTGGGCACTAGAGATCATATCTCAGGGATACCTTCTAGACTTCAAATTATCTCCCCCAAGAGGGAGATTTCATCTGTCAAGGTTGTCAACAAACCAGATAAAGAAAGAAGCGTTTCTACGCTGCGTACAAGATCTGTTAACAATGGGAGTGATCCATCCGGTTCCGTGGTCGGAACAAGGACAAGGGTTATACTCAAACCTGTTTGTGGTTCCCAAAAAAGAGGGAACTTTCAGGCCAATCTTAGATTTAAAGACTCTAAACAAATTCCTAAGAGTTCCATCGTTCAAAATGGAAACTATTCGGACAATCTTACCCATGATCCAAGAGGGTCAGTACATGACCACAGTGGATTTAAAGGATGCTTACCTTCACATACCGATCCACAAAGATCATCACCGGTATCTAAGGTTTGCCTTCTTAGACAGGCACTACCAGTTTGTAGCTCTTCCATTCGGATTGGCTACGGCTCCAAGAATCTTCACAAAGGTTCTGGGTGCCCTTCTAGCGGTACTAAGACCGCGAGGGATTTCGGTAGCTCCGTACCTAGACGACATTCTAATACAAGCTTCAAGCTTTCAAACTGCCAAGTCTCATACAGAGTTAGTTCTGGCATTTCTAAGGTCGCATGGATGGAAAGTGAACGAAAAGAAGAGTTCTCTCTTTCCTCTCACAAGAGTTCCATTCTTGGGGACTCTTATAGATTCTGTAGAAATGAAGATTTACCTGACAGAAGACAGGTTAACAAAACTTCAAAATGCATGCCGCGTCCTTCATTCCATTCAACACCCGTCAGTAGCTCAATGCATGGAGGTGATCGGCTTAATGGTAGCGGCAATGGACATAGTACCTTTTGCACGCCTACACCTCAGACCGCTGCAATTATGCATGCTAAGTCAGTGGAATGGGGATTACTCAGATTTGTCCCCTACTCTGAATCTGAATCAAGAGACCAGAAATTCTCTTCTATGGTGGCTTCATCGGCCACACCTGTCCAGGGGGATGCCATTCAGCAGGCCAGACTGGACAATTGTAACAACAGACGCCAGCCTACTAGGTTGGGGCGCTGTCTGGAATTCTCTGAAGGCTCAGGGACTATGGAATCAGGAGGAGAGTCTCCTTCCAATAAACATTCTGGAATTGAGAGCAGTTCTCAATGCCCTTCTGGCTTGGCCCCAGTTAATAACTCGGGGGTTCATCAGGTTTCAGTCGGACAACATCACGACTGTAGCTTACATCAACCATCAGGGAGGGACAAGAAGCTCCCTAGCAATGATGGAAGTATCAAAGATAATTCGCTGGGCAGAGTCTCACTCTTGCCACCTGTCAGCAATCCACATCCCGGGAGTGGAGAACTGGGAGGCGGATTTCTTGAGTCGCCAGACTCTTCATCCGGGGGAGTGGGAACTTCATCCGGAGGTCTTTGCCCAAATACTTCGACGTTGGGGCAAACCAGAGATAGATCTCATGGCGTCTCGCCAGAACGCCAAACTTCCTCGCTACGGGTCCAGATCCAGGGATCCGGGAGCAGTTCTGATAGATGCTTTGACAGCACCTTGGAACTTCAGGATGGCTTATGTGTTTCCACCCTTCCCGCTGCTTCCTCGATTGATTGCCAAAATCAAACAGGAGAGAGCATCAGTAATTCTAATAGCACCTGCTTGGCCACGCAGGACTTGGTATGCAGATCTAGTGGACATGTCATCCTGTCCGCCTTGGTCTCTACCTCTAAGACAGGACCTTCTGATACAGGGTCCTTTCAAACATCAAAATCTAACTTCTCTGAAGCTGACTGCTTGGAAATTGAACGCTTGATTTTATCAAAACGTGGTTTTTCTGAGTCGGTTATTGATACCCTGATTCAGGCTAGGAAGCCTGTTACCAGAAGGATTTACCATAAAATATGGCGGAAATACCTATACTGGTGCGAATCCAAAGGTTACTCCTGGAGTAAGGTTAGGATCGCTAGGATATTGTCTTTTCTACAAGAAGGTTTAGAAAAGGGTTTATCAGCTAGTTCATTAAAGGGACAGATTTCAGCTCTGTCCATCTTGTTACACAGACGTCTGTCAGAAAATCCAGACGTCCAGTCCTTTTGTCAGGCTTTAGCTAGGATCAAGCCTGTGTTTAAAGCTGTTGCTCCACCATGGAGTTTAAACTTAGTTCTTAACGTTTTACAGGGTGTTCCGTTTGAACCCCTTCATTCCATTGATATAAAAATGTTATCTTGGAAAGTTCTGTTTTTAATGGCTATTTCCTCGGCTCGAAGAGTCTCTGAGTTATCAGCCTTACATTGTGATTCCCCTTATCTGATTTTTCACTCAGACAAGGTAGTTCTGCGTACTAAACCTGGGTTCTTACCTAAGGTAGTCACTAACAGGAACATCAATCAAGAGATTGTTGTCCCATCCTTGTGTCCAAATCCTTCTTCAAAGAAGGAACGTCTTTTACACAATCTGGATGTAGTTCGTGCCCTCAAGTTCTACTTGCAGGCAACTAAAGATTTTCGCCAAACTTCTTCCTTGTTTGTCGTTTACTCTGGACAGAGGAGAGGTCAAAAAGCTTCTGCTACCTCTCTCTCTTTTTGGCTTCGTAGCATAATACGTTTAGCCTATGAGACTGCTGGACAGCAGCCTCCTGAAAGAATTACAGCTCACTCCACTAGAGCTGTGGCTTCCACTTGGGCCTTTAAGAATGAGGCCTCTGTTGAACAGATTTGCAAGGCTGCAACTTGGTCTTCGCTTCATACTTTTTCCAAATTTTACAAATTTGACACTTTTGCTTCTTCGGAGGCTATTTTTGGGAGAAAGGTTCTTCAGGCAGTGGTTCCTTCTGTATAATGAGCCTGCCTATCCCTCCCGTCATCCGTGTACTTTTGCTTTGGTATTGGTATCCCAGAAGTAATGATGACCCGTGGACTGATCACACATAACAGAAGAAAACATAATTTATGCTTACCTGATAAATTCCTTTCTTCTGTTGTGTGATCAGTCCACGGCCCGCCCTGTTTTAAGGCAGGTAAATATCTTTTAAATTATACTCCAGTCACCACTTCACCCTTGGTTACTCCTTTCTCGTTGATTCTTGGTCGAATGACTGGGACTGACGTAGAGGGGAGGAGCTATATGCAGCTCTGCTGGGTGAATCCTCTTGCATTTCCTGTTGGGGAGGAGTTATATCCCAGAAGTAATGATGACCCGTGGACTGATCACACAACAGAAGAAAGGAATTTATCAGGTAAGCATAAATTATGTTTTTATACCAAAACTTTTTAATTTTATGACAATTCCAAAAGCAGCGGTCTAAGTCTGCGTTAATGTTCTTACATTTTTGACAATGTGCCAGAGTTTTATCCCACTTAGCCTTCACCTGCGGCGTGATATATATTCTGTTTATAAGTTTAGTGTGTGTTTCCCTCCATGAGGAGGAAATTGTTTCTCTATCTATAAGATTAAAACTATATATGCTCTATAGATAGAGCATATAATTTTAAACAACTTTCCAATTTACTTCAAATATGAAATTTGCTTCATTCTCTCTGTATTCTTTGTTGAATACTGAGACCAAGCTGAATACTTCAGGTGAGCCAATGACAAGAGGCATATATGCGCAGCCACCGATCAGCAGCTAGCTCCTGGTAAGTCATTGCTACTCCTCAGACTACCTAGGTATGCTTTTCAACATAGGATACAAAGAGAATTAAGCAAATTTAATAATATGCAAGAAGTACGCTGTTATTTTCAATTGCATGTTCTTTATTAAAGGGACAGTCAAGTCCAAAAAAACTTTCATGATTTAAATAGGTCCTGTCATTTTAAACAACTTCCCAATTTACTTTTTTCACCAATTTTGCTTTGTTCTTTTGGTATTCTTAGTTGGAAGATAAAACTAGGAGGTTAATATGCTAATTTTATAGACATTGAAGACTGCCTCTAATCTGAATGCATTTTAACCACTAGAGGGCATTAGTTCATGTGTTTCATATAGATAACATTGAGCTCATGCACGTGAAGTGACCTAGGAGTGAGCACTGATTGGCTAAAATGCAAGTCATTTAAAAAAAACTGAAATAAGAGGGCAGTCAGCAGAAGATTAGATACAAGGTAATTACAGAGATAAAAAGTGTATTAATATAACAGTGTTGGTTATGCAAAACTGAGGAATGGGTAATAAAGGGATTATCTATCTTTTAAACAACAACAATTCTGGTGGTGACTGTCCCTTTAACCGTGAGATTTTACTTTTGACTTTACTATCATGTTAACAGAAAATCGCCTGTTTTTGATTTGAGATTGATGTGCATATATTGTTTAGAAGTCTACATAATATAATCATGTTTTTATTTTTGTCTTTATGAATAATTGCTAACACATATTGATTTTCCTCTTTCTATACAGGTTAAGGAATGGCTTTGCTTAACTTGTCAGACAAACAGAGCAATGTCAGAACAACTTGGAAATAAAAACCAGATCCCACCCTCACTGGGAATATCTTTAAAGTCATCTCCAAAGAAAGACACTTCTTTACCTGTTAAGACAAAAGAAAATATCACTGATCAAGCAATAAAAAAGGAAGTGCCTATAGTTCCAGATGGAAAAACAACCATAATAGCTGCACATGTTGACCAAGAAACAATTCAAGAAAATAAAATGGGAGTTATTAAAAGCATAGCTGAAGATCTAAAGAAATCTCTGAGCCCAGGAACTGTAGATGGGCTTCCTGTAAAAGAACAAAAAGATGAACTGATAAAAGATATTGCTCTGGTGTCAAAAGATAGGACAGAAACCATTATACAAGCAGAGGAAAAAAAGATATTGCCAAAACATGATTTGATGATTGATCTTGCCGCAGTGATGCTAAAGGATGTTAACGAGGGAGAAGCCGATGGGTTTGGCAGATCTGAAGCAAGTCAACTCACCAATCAGGACATTGCAAAAGAAAAGACTGTAAGTAATACTCATTTCTGGCAAAACAATTTATCAAAATATTTATTTTTCTTCAGCCATCCTTAAAAAAAATTAAAATAAAAATTATGTAACTATCCACCATTATTGGAAGTAATTGAGGGGACCCTCTTTGCCAGAATGGCTGGACTCCTAAGCATTCTTTATAGAGAAGCTAAATTAACGTTTCAGCTTTATTTTGGGCTGTCCATAACAATTAGTTCACCAATTGTGTCAAAACATTTCACATTCATATTAACACTATTCAGTGTGTTCTAGCTAAATATTCATGAATGTATTGTGATGCTGGGAATCGGATTGATAAAAACATGCTATTTCCTCTCTTCCTCAGGTAGTAAAGCAGGTTATTAAACAATATATATACACATATACATATACAGGTATATATATTTCTACCATTCTAGTAGTAACAACTATTCATATACTTCCACACTGCATTTCATTTTAACTTTTTTGTAAAACTGATGCTCCTGAGCTGGAAAAGAAACAATTGCAAACAAAAGCAGTTAGAATTCTCTCAGCCAGTAAACAATCAGGACTTAAGGCCCACAGATGCAATTTGTGTTAGCTTCAAAATCATTACCTCATTACTCACTTATTATTGACCTATAACTGTGTTTTACAGTTATTAAATATATAAACCTCCATCACAAATCTTTCTAATATCGGCTTCCAATATTGAGGTTTCTGTTGATATTTGCTGATTTAGCAGACAAAGGTCTCTAGTCACAAAAGATTTAATGGAAAACCTCCCAAATAAAGCCAGATTACGAGTTGAGCACTAACAGTTAAGTGTGAGCGAAAAAGGGGTTTATCGCTGGTGTTTGCACGCATCAGGTTATTTGCTCGTATTGCAAGTTGAACGTAAACATGATTGCTTGAGCAATTAAAGTAAACGCTCGTTGGGCTAGTGCATCCTCAGAGCTCTGGTTAACTGTTTCGTAAAACAAAAAAGTGTCACAAACACATCAAAAATACATTTCAAAGTACACTTACACTCATAATAACACCATCTAATAAAAAATATTTTTAAAAAAATGCACAAAAAGTTATATATGATTATATTTAGATATATACATATATATATATATCTATCTGTTTAAAAATACTTAAAACATATTCCCCTATTTAAAGAACATTGGAATGTGAAATATTTACAATACATACAGTTAAACACTTTATTAAATATGAATATTGTATAAATATGATTTCTCATGTTTTCACACACACACACATATAAATATATATATATATATATATATATATATATATATATGTATATATATATATACACACACACATATAAATATATATATATACACACACACATATAAATATATATATATACACACACACATATTTTTATGTGTATATATGTTAAGTGTATCATATTTCCAGGTAATCATAGGATTACCCAGGTAAAACGGACATTACCTAAGTGGCTATGGGGGAAGCCCAATGTACTGTAATTCCCCCATCTAAACTTTTTTTGCATCCGCCTGGGGGGTTGAAGGGGGGAACCCCGCCGATCTTCTGGCATCCACACCAAGTGAACCTTGGAGAATGAGGTTTACAAGGGAGGCAAAAAAGATAGTGTAGATGGGGGGAATTACAGTACATCGTATATATGTTTGTATGATGCAGTGACTCAATGAAGCTCATGCACTCTGATGGGATTTATGCTCTTACATCGGGCTTTATCCACAACAGCCGCTTGGGTAATGTCCGTTTTACCCAGGTAATCCTAGGATTACCCATTGTCTGACTTTATCCATAACATATATATTTGTAAGTACATACATATACATATTTAAACATATATGTTTTTTATCTCAATGTTAAAGCCCTTTGTTTGCTTTATTTTTTTTAAACCACAGAGACCTCATATCTTTTTTTTTATTTTTATTAGACAGTGTTATTATGAGAGTAACTGTACTTTTAAATGTACTTTTGATGTGTTTTGTGCAATTTTTATGACTCGCGTAACAGTTAACTAGAGCTCGGAAGTCATGCTATCCTGGCACAAGTTAAATTCAATTGCGTTTAAGCAAACGCATTTACCTTCAACTTGTAATATGTACGCCACTTCTGATATGAGCAAAGAACAGAGATAAACCCCTTTTTGCTTGCACTCCACTATTAATTTGAATTTCATTTGCATATAGACATGCTGGGTACCCAAGGCCAGTTTACAAGCGGGTTAGTGCAGCTTTTACAGGTTGAAAGTAATGTTTGGGTGCGAACAAAAGCTGATGCATTCTAACTTCAGGACATTGAAAATCACGACCACGCTAACATCTCTCCATAGACTTCAATGGAGAGCACAAACTGGAAAAAAATTAACACTTATCGCTCAATCGCTTACCCAACAGGAGTTAAAATACTGCACTAACCTGAAGATAAATAAGAATATTTAATAATCCAATGTTTTTCACATAGAATAAAATGTTCTCTTTATTTTTAAATATATATAATATATATATATATATATACACACACATATGGTAAAATACATATCTATACCTATATATCTATATAAATATATTGTCAGTGCCTGCCAGTCTCAGGAAAGGTGTGAGTAACCATACAGGAGTTGTCAGGAGGTACTTAAGGGCTATCAGTATACATAGGGGCAATAGTTATTCCTACATTGTTAAAAATGTAAGTGTCTGAGGGAGTGTAAACATAGTGTAGAGGGCTCTCTACCAAGGTGTCATTGCATACTTTATTACAAAATGGAACACAATGACTCTTTACCCACTGATATCTTTATAGAGGAGTCAGTTTCTGGTATTTCACTGTCTACATACAGTATCTCACAAAAATGAGTACACCCCTCACATTTTTGTAAATATTTTATTATATCTTTTCATGTGACAACACTGAGGAAATTACACTTTGCTACAATGTAAAGTAGTGAGTGTACAGCCTGTATAAAAGTGTAAATTTGCTGTCTTCTCAAAATAACTCAACACATAGCCATTAATGTCTAAACTGTTGGCAACAAAAGTGAGTAATGTGAGTGGAAATGTCCAAATTGGGCCCAAAGAGTCAATATTTTGTGTGGCCACCATTATTTCCCAGCACTGCCTTAACCTTCTTGCGCCAGAGCTTCACAGGTTGCCACTGGAGTCCTCTTCCACTCCTCCATGACAACATCACGGAGCTGGTGGATGTTAGAGACCTTGCGCTCCCCTACCTTCTGCTTAAGGATGCCCCACAGATGCTTAATAGGGTTTAGGCATGGAGACATGCTTGGCCAGTCCATCACATTTACCCTCAGATTCTTTAGCAAGGCACTGGAGGTGTGTTTGGGGTCTTTATCATGTTGGAATACTGCCCTGCGGTCCAGTCTCTGAAGGGAGGGGATCATGCTCTGCTTCAGTATGTCACAGTACATGTTGGCATTCATGGTTCCCTCAATGAACTGTAGCTCCCCAGTGCTGGCAGCACTCATGCAGGCCCAGACCATGACACTCCCACCACCATGCTTGACTGTAGGCAAGACGCACTTGTCTTTGTACTCCTCACCTGGCTGCCACCACACACGCTTGACACCATCTGAACCAAATAAGTTTATCTTGGTCTCATTGGAACACAGGACATGGTTCCAGTAACCCATGTCCTTAGTCTGCTTGTCTTCAGCTAACTGTTTGCAGGCTTTCTTGTGCATCATCTTTTGAAGAGGCTTTCTTCTGGGACGACAGCCATGCAGACCAATTTGATGCAGTGTGCAGGGTATGGTCTGAGCACTGACAGGCTTACTGCCCACCCCTTCAACCTCTCCAGCAATGCTGACAGCACTCATATGTCTATTTCCCAAAGACAACCTCTGGATATGATGCTGAGCATGTGCACTTAACTTCTTTGGTTGACCATGACAAGGCCTATTCTGAGTGAAACCTGTCCTGTGAAACCACTGTATGGTCTTGCCCACCGTGCTGCAGCTCAGTTTCAGGGTCTTGGCAATCTTCTTATAGCCTAGGCCATCTTTATGTAGAGCAACAATTCTTTTTTTTAGATCCTCAGAGAGTTATTTGCCATGAGGTGCCATATTGAACTTCCAGTGACCAGTATGACAGAGTGTGAGAGTGATAACACCAGATTTAACACACCTGCTCCCCATTCACACCTGAGACCTTGTAACACTAACAAGTCACATGACACCGGGGAGGGAAAATGGCTAATTGGACCCAATTTGGACATTTCCACTTAGGGGTGTACTCACTTTTGTTGCCAACGGTTTAGACATTAATGGCTGTGTGTTGAGTTATTTTGAGGGGACAGCAAATTTACACTGTTATACAGGCTGTATACTCACTAGTTTCCATTGCTGCAAAGTGTCATTTCTCCAGTGTTGTCACATGAAAAGATAAATTAAAATATTTACAAAAATGTGAAGGGTGTACTCACATTTGTGAGATACTGTATATGTTTATTTTGCAAATCTGTTCCAGTATGCCAGGTCAATCAAATCTGTGAGGATTGAATACCTCGGATTTTGCATGCAAACCAGCTGCAGCCATCCACTTTTTAGTGGGAAGTTTGCCCAATACTTGCCACTCAGGGGGAAACTAATGTTTTTACTCCTGAATTTAAAAATAGCATTGTGACAGATTCCGGCTACCCCAACTGGGTAGCTCCGCCAAAGGATCCTCCCAATACCTGGAACCTGCCGATATGTAACGGAGAAAGAGATTCTAGCAGAACCCACCCATATAACTAGACAGACTAACATTCAGGTGAAAATACGAAGTACCCTTTATTGATAAAAACACACAACATTTATACACAAACTCATCTTGATAAGACAGGTTAGTAGTGGCTATGAAGATAACCACTGAAAGGGTACATCTGTAGCACTCAAGAGCTATATTTGAATATGTTATTGTACATTACTAATTCTTGAGACTGAGTTATTACTATTATATTCAGATCTCTAAAGAAACTTTATATCTTTCACGACATGAAAGACATGCAAGGCTATATTATATAAAAAAAAATTAAGTTAGGTACCAACTTTATTTTTAATTTCAATTATTATTATTTCACATCAATTCACTATATTGTATAATTCACATAATGCTTATATTTAATATTTTTTATAGATATAAAAAAATCTCTTCAGCAAATTCAACAAGAATCTTTTCACATTAGTTAATCTAATCATTTGTTCTAGTCACAATATCACCACACATTCAACTTTTCACACAACTTTCATACACAATTACTCTTAAGTTCACTTCCATACACATATACTTAATTCAGGGAATACTTCATTAATTACCTAAATTGAGAATATTCTATTAATTATTGAGACAAACACATGAATTTAATATTTTATTAATTTATTAGATGATGCATACACAGAATTGATTTCTACATAACGAAATTCTGATACAATATTATATTATATTAATTACATTACACCAACAGTCCAATACGTGACAATCGTCAGAAAATAATAAGACCATTATTACAAATTCAGTTATGTCACACAAAAACAGGCTAAGTAACAAACTTTAGATTCAGATATCATAGTGTTGAATAAGACACTTCAACAGTTTGTGCCTACAATACCCAGAGTCCTCAGTATTACTCTACCGTAATGACGTTTTTCAAGAGGCGGAGTCTAATTACAAACATAGGTATATAAGGAGATGCCAAACGCTACGATCGCGATAACCCTTTGAGAAAGCCGTGCTAGACGGTGAAACATGTTAGGGACCTAGGGAATTGGTGAGGAGTCAATGCGAACTCCTGTATTTTAGTGGCAGCAATAATTGGTGAACTTAGATTAATTTACACAAACAAGCTTTAGATATATGGGCTATATTGTATGGTGATAATTTAACAGAGAGATAACTCAAAGCAATTAAAACAACCGGATAAGTATTATCAAACTTGCGGCAATAGTGAAAAATAGCTACCGCACATAATGAACGCAAATAGAGACGAACAACCAGCTGATTTATACCACTATGCTTAATTGATTATATGTAAAAAAAACTCTTAACTATTACAACAGTGCATTGCACATTTTATAGTTATGCATAGTGATATTTAAATACTTTATGACTCGATCAAGCAGTTTTGTTATAATTTAACACTGGAAGTGGTAATCATATAACTTTATACTGAACTAAGTAGCCATTTGCTTTATGTGAATGTGAGGTTCAGTTAGATATTGACACACCTTGTGGGGATCTTAATGACAGAATCGGTTACACTTTAAGTAATTTCAAACCAACTGTTGGTTCAATGTTACAGATAAACACAAATTGCAACAATGTGTATTTATTAAACAAACCAACACAAATGATGTCAAATAAAGCAAATTCTGTTAACTGAATGGTGAAATAAACCAAAGGTAATTAATTTACAAACCATAGTAAACATAAGGTACTACATGTAACAAATAAAGCATATTACTTAACAAAGCATACTATTATTTATGCAAGCATTTTATTACTATGTAAAACCTTATGTAAAAAAACTTATTCAACCTAATAATAACACTTTTTTAAGTGTAACATCATATTGCTAGTTAAAGCTAACAACGGATTAACAGCAGAGAACTGCAGACCATAAATAATTGTTGAAATAAACAAAAACATACCATTATCACAAACCACTTAATATACATATGTTTCAAATAAATACAATATCAAGCAAGGGTTTTCATACCCTCATGCAAAATCTGATATATTAAACACACACAATATTAAGTGAGTTGCTATATATTTCTGTGCAGAATCCTACGCATAAAATGTATTCAATCTGATAAAACATTTCTTAAGAGTAGCACTACACCATTAGTGCAAACCAACAACTAACTCATAGTTGAAAACAGCAGATTACAAATTATTGCAGAAACAAAATATGTTATTATTATAAACTACTTAGTATATATGTGAACAGGGAAACAAAGACGGATGTTTAATAAAGGATTCACAACCATATATATTATAGATTGCAATTAAAGAAACATGGTCTGATGTTCAACAAACGATTTTTGCAATAACTGCTGTCCAAACAACTAAGTGTATTATAACACATGATTAGGAAAATCTTTATATAAGAAATATTGGTAGATGTTTAACAAAGGATTAAAGAATTACAGAAACACGGTCTGACGTTCAACAAACAATGTTTGTAACTGCTGTCGAAATAAACAAAGTGTACTACAATATACGATTTATGTTCATATACATAAATGAATATACAAAATTACATAGTGTTTGAGATCAATCAATAGAGTTATATCATTAACCCACTATTTTCCGCCACTTCAGGCACCTAAATATCAGTATTAAATCATAGGACTATAATATAACCTCCAATTATATTAGCTGAAATATGGTAAACCCTGAAGTTATCCAAAAATTTGTGATCCATTATTTTTACTCTCTGAACAAGCTTGTAGTCTATTACTCCAGACATTATTCCAACAAGAAGCCATATTATTGCTTGTGTTTTTAATAAAATTTCTTTCCCGCATATTTTCAGTAGTGTTTGTACAATAAAAGTTAAGTTTTAAAATGAGATATCTTGACTCTGTTTCTTTAGAGATCTGAATATAATAGTAATAACTCAGTCTCAAGAATTAGTAATGTACAATAACATATTCAAATATAGCTCTTGAGTGCTACAGATGTACTCTTTCAGTGGTTATCTTCATAGCCACTACTAACCTGTCAAGTTTAAAATTAGTACATAGCACCATTGACTCAGATTTTGAATCAATTATGATTAACAAATATATGTTAATCATTATATATTGAGTTACTTAGAGCTTTTCAATCTATATTAGTAGTGCCATTGGTCCCTTTCTCTTTTTTCATCTTGATAAGAGCCTTATTAGTCCCTCAAATCTCCCGCCATTCCCGCCCCTCTAAACAGGCTGGTGTCTCCATGTCCTTCCAGTGTCCAGCGGTACATGAATAGTGTGCGTTTGGGGTGATCCCGGGGGAGCGTCAGCACTTCCAGGGTGTTGTTGGAAAGCCCTTGGTCCCCAGCTGCTACAGTTCAAAAAACAACATGATCCATGGCTGGGGGCCGGAGCTGTGGACGACCAAACGTACACTGGGAAGGTCCCTGGGAGGAGGGTGTTAAAGCGGGGTTCGGGATCCCCTGGTTCCCAAGGGAGCTCCCTTCCGGCAATCACCCTGCCTCTTGTCCTTCCCACGGGGTACCAATCTCCAAAAGAGTGGAATCCCAGCTGTCACGGCTAACCGGCAGTTCCATGTGCCCGGCCAGTGTCGTGCGGTGAGGTCAGTGGCTGGTGAGGCACTGGCTAGTATCAGAACTAGAGTGCTGATATATTAGATACAATAATAAATGATACAAACAGAGGGACAAAGAGAAACACAAAGGGACACACACACAGGGAGACACACACACAGGGAGACACACACACATAGGGACACACACACATGGACACACACAGGGACACACACACACAGATGGACTCACACACACAGAGGGATACAAACACAAGGACCAGTATGAGAGAGTGTGAGAGTGATAACACCAAATTTAACACACCTGCTCCCTATTCACACCTGAGACCTTGTAACACTAACAAGTCACATGACACCGGGGAGGGAAAATGGCTAATTGGGCCCAATTTCGACATTTCCACTTAGGGGTGTACTTACTTTTGTTGTCAACGGTTTAGACATTAATGGCTATGTGTTGAGTTATTTTGAGAGGGCAGCAAATTTACACTGTTATACAGGCTATACACTAACTACTTTACATTGCAGCAAAGTGTAATTTCTCCAGTGTTATCACATGAAAAGATAAATTAAAATATTTACAAAAATGTGAGGGGTATACTCACTTTTGTGAGATACTGTATATGTTTATTTTGCAAATCTGTTCCAGTATGCCAGGTCAATCAAATCTGTGAGGATTGTATACCTCGGATTTTGCATGCAAACCAGCTGCAGCCATCCACTTTTAAGTGGGAAGTTTGCCCAATACTTGTCACTGAGGGGGAAACTAATGTTTTTACTCCTGAATTTAAAAATAGCATTGTGACGGATTCCGGCTGCCCCGACTTGGTAGCTCCGCCAAAGGATCCTCCCGATACCTGGAACCTGCCGCTATGTAGCGGAGAAAGGGATTCTAGCAGAACCCACCCAAATAACTAGACAGACTAGCATTCAGGTGAAAATACAAAGTACCCTTTATTGATAAAAACACACAACATTTATACACAAACTCATCTTGAATAGTGCGTTTGGGGTGATCCCGGGGAGCGGCGGCACTTCCAGGGTGTCGTTGGAAAGCCCTTAGTCCTCAGCAGCTACAGTTCAAAAAGCTACATGATCCATGGCTGGGGGCCGGAGCTGTGGATGACCAAACATACACTGGGAAGGTCCCTGGGAGGAGGGTGTTAAAGCGGGGTCCGGGATCCCCTGGTTCCCAAGGGAGCTCCCTTCCGGAAATCGCCCTGCCTCTTCCCACAGGGGACCAATCTCCAAAGCAGCAGAATCTCAGCTGTCATTGCTAACCGGCAGTTCCATGTACCTGGCCGGCTGGCCAGTGACGTGCGGTGAGGTCAGTGTCTGATGAGTTATAACGAGAGTTATGATATATTAGATACAATAATAAGATACAATAATAAATGATACAAACAGAGGGACAAATATAAACACAAAGGGACACACACACAGGGACACATACACACTCACAGGGACACATACACACACACAGGGACACACACACACACAGATGACTCACACACACAGAGGGACACCCACACACACACGCAGAAGGACACACACACAGAGAAGGACACACACACAGGGACACACACAGAATCAGAGGGACACACACAGAGGGATACACACACAGAGGGACACACAGACAGAGAGACACACAGAGGGACACACACAGAGGGACACATACACTTTATTATTATTAACACGTTCCGCAGCACACAGAATGACAAACACAGAAGGACACACACAGAGGGACACACACACACACAGAGGGACACACACACACAGAGGGACACACACACGCCAAGAGACATGCACACACTTATTAACCTCTTCAGTTACCTAGAAATGCAATTTTAAACAACTTCCCAATTTACTTCTATTATTTGATTTGCCTGTGTTCTCTTGGTATCTTTTGTTGAAAACCATACCTAGGTAGGCACAGGAGCAGAAATGACCTACTGGGAGTTAACTGCTAATTGGTGGCTGCACATATATGCCTCTTGTCAACTACTCACCCAATGTGGTTAGCTAGGTCCCAGTAGTAAAGTTATGTTTATTTAACAAAAGATGCCAAAAGAATGAAGCAAATTTGCAAATAGAGCATACAATTTTAAACAATTTTCCAATTTACTGCTGAGTGATGAAAGAAAAAAAAAAGAAAAAATCAAATACAAATACAAATACCTACCTAGATATTGCCTGGCCTCTTTGCTGAACAAGATAATTGTTAGCAGCTAAAGAGCTAATTGCAGTTTTCTCATTATACATGATTTTACAGTCTCTAAAACCTAGAGATATCACATTAAATAAATTAACCTTTTTATCTAACTGTGAGAGAACCCAGGATTGCCCCAGACTGAATAAAATCCTCCAAAACATACAGCTGTTCAACATGTTCCAGATCAACATTATATTTTAGGCTTCCAATGTACTCTACAGAGAACTAGTTTGAATGTTCAATGCCTAATTGTGTGTGTGAATATCTCAGTACATACACAGAGCTAAAACCGGACTTAACTGAGAGCGGTTCCTCGTGGTTAAGGCTTCATGGCACATATAAGTGCAATTTTGCAGCATGTAAAGCCTGTGACAAAGTGACCACTGGGGACAAGTTCCAGTCTACAGTGACAGGAGAAAGCTTCTCCAAAAAGAACTGTTTGAGCTGCCGTTCAACGCATGTGATATACCTTATTACATGCACTGAATGTCGGTTGCAGTATACAGGTTTAACAACCTAGGACTAGAATCAAGGAGCACTTAATAGACATTAAAAAAGGTATACTAACTACCCCACTTATTAATCATTTCACACAAATACACAATAAAAGAGCGGACAGTTTTAGCTGGACAATTATTGGGCAGGTAAAGAATAAAAGTAGAGGTGGTAATAGGGTGAACTGTTGACGAAAAGGGAGATCTACTGGATCTTTTGTCTGAGAACCAGGGTCCCAAGAGTACTCAATTCTCAATATGATCTGATTAATTACTGGTAGTGTAGTTGTAAGTATGACACAATTTTCATTTAATAAGGAGCAGGTTATCTACCAATAAGGAAACTGCCTTTAGACATGTGTTGTGTAAATATTAAGACAAGTAGGATTTGATATCATTATTGAGTTTCCAATGTAGTTGAGTGTAGATATTGACTGTAGATGAGGATATACAGATCCCCCCTCCCCTACACCCCCCTCTCTAAGCAGAACTAAGGAAAACCAATGGTCATTTAGTCTCAGTCTGGAGAGGTGAAGTTCTTTAAGATTATGGGTAGGTACAAGTAAGGGTACAACAAGTGAGCAGTAATAATATCAACATAATGAACAGATGAGTGGTAATATGCAAAGCGACAGTGCTATGCATATACCACTAGCAGTTTAGTAGAATCCCTTTCCACATCCCCACCTCAGACATATTTAAAGTAAAGTGAGACTATTGGTCATTAGTTTATTTTATTTTGTTTATTTAGATTTATTTAAGGGGGTGTGTAACTTATAAGTAAGGGCAGGCTTAGCAATCAGGTGGTTGAATATCACTACATTAAATAAGTAAAAGGTGGCCACTAGAGTGTAAGTGTTGTTTGTAGACACAGAATTGAATTGGGGAAAGAATAAGGTAATCCTTCATTACTGTGTAGTTTTTATATATACATTATTAGCAGATTGGAGGAGTCCTCAGCAGGAAGATCCACCAGGTGTGAGGTTAATAGTAAATGGACCCTAGGTTAGGTCACAAAATAGTTAAGAAATTTGGGAGATTTGTATTGGTGGTTAGTGGGCCAATCACACAGCTAGAGTTTGTTTTTAAGAGAGCCCTGCATTAGTGCTTTTTAATGGCTTGGAGTATGGCGGTAAGCTGAAACGCGTCAGCTGACACTGTGTTCTAGCTGGGGGAACCCTGTACAGAATACCCCCTGATTGCATGCAGAAGATTACTGTGTTTTAATCGTTTCAAATAAAGGTGATTTTTTTTACACAGATCCGGTGCTCTTTACCAACTTTTTTTACTCATAACACCTGCAGAAGACCTGAAATTAAACACCTATGGCTATTTTGTAAATAAAATAAAAAATCTGTCAGATTTACAAGCTACAGGCTGGCGTGCAAGGATATACATAAATACATGCACACACACACAAAATACACTCTTACATACATACACACACACACACACAAAGACATGCATGTATATTTACACACATTCGTGCATACATACATACATACACTTGCATAAACACATCCACAAAGATTCATACATGTATGTATATATATATATATATATATATATTTCACTTTGGCAAAAATTAATGTAATTGTAATTACTTTAGAAGTCATCAGTTATAGATTGTCAGAACAACTTTAAATGCAAATGTACACTATAAATGATAAAGTATACATTTAAGCACAAAGACCTCATATCAAAACTATGAAAAGTTTTAAAAAAAGTAGTTTGCAAATTAAATGCAAGATCAAACAATACTGGTATTTCTGGTATCTGGATAGAAAAGAGGTGAGGGCTCCAGGACAATTATCCACCTTAAACATGGAAGTAGGGGTTACAGAATTTAGTTTGTAATCAGGGAGAAGCTGGCAAAGGAACATATTATTAGATCAGCTAGGCAGCACAATCATCAGCATAGGAAACAGATTTTGAGCTACTGTTGACAGCAGCCTGCAGACACAGCCCCCTTACCTTATCTATTGTCTGGGCTACTAAATCACTCCTTCCAATAACATACTCCTGCTCTGTATGCTGTCACAACACAGTTCCGTGTGCGCTGGTAAGAGAGGGAAGGGGGAGGGAGAAGCACTGCAGGAGATAGACGTCTCAGTCTAGCTGGGCTGTGAGAGACAATGCAGCTGGTAGTGGCATATATTAATAACTCTCTGCAAGCGAAGCCAGCCTTCTACTGAGTGCTGCCTGAGCACTGGCTGTCCCAACCCCGGTGCCAGCAGCAGCACTTGTGAAAGTTGAATAGGATCTAATTATGGATCTCTACCATACAAATGGGGCCACTGTAACTGACATGGGAGCTTTGGGCTGTTTGCTTTGCATCAAAAGCCAGAAAAAAAGAGGGGGAGCTGGGACAGGGCACGCACCATCACACTCACACAGGTCTCGGCTCTCTCTTCTTGAATCTTGATTCCATTCCCGCCAGTCCTACTGGAATGCCTCCATCACTGCGGCTGGCCGAAGAGGGATGTGGCGGTCAGAGATGAGGTTTAAACACAAGAATACAACAAAGGGAAGGTCTGGGAGATCGCAAATGCTCCCAATTGCTCAAATCTGGGGAGAAACAATAGGGGGTAGTGGTTTAACCCTTGCAGCCTGGTATCCGTGACAACTCCCCCCTTCCAGTTTGGCAGGCCCAGCTAGATCCACATACAGGTCGGCTTGGGGCTGTCCGAGAAGTTTAAGCCACTTCAGTCTGCCGGGAAAGTCCATCAGCATTCGCATTTCTTTTTCCCGACCTGTACTGAATGTCAAAGTTAAAGGGCTGCAGGGCTAAACTCCACCGCAGCAGTCTTCCATTGTCCACGGAAATTCTGTTAAGCCATACAAGGGGGTTGTGGTCTGTGAGGATGGTGAAGGACCTCCCAATAGAGGTAGGGCTGTAGCTTCTTCAGGGTCCATACCAGGGACAGACACTCTTTTTCCACTACCACCACGTAGCCTACTTCTCTGGGCAACAGATTCCTATTAATGTAGGCTATGGTGTGGTCCTGCCCTTCTTTATCCACCTGGCTTAACACTGCTCCCAACCCAAACATTGAGGCATCTGTGTGGACACAAAAACGTTTGGTGGGGTTAGGAGCGGCCAGTACTGGAGCAGAGATTAAGGCAGACTTGAGGGCTATGGAAGGCAATTTTGCACTCGGACCACAGGACCTGTTGGGGCAATTGTTTACGGGTCAGGTCGGTCAGGGGTTTAGCTAGGGCACTGTAATTGGGGACAAATTTCCCGTAGTAACCTGTGGTTCCTAGGAAAGCTAGCACTTGGGCTTTGGTCCTGAGAGTGGGCCAAAACCTTAAACCTAAGCTTGCTCTGGCAACTGCTTCCCGTGCCAGATGGTGCACTTGTCGGGCTTCAAGGTAAGCCCGGTGGCTCTGAGGTGATCTAAAACGACGCCTAGGTGGACCAAATAGTCCTCCTAGGTGTCGCTATAGATGGCGATGTCGTCCAGGTATGCACAAGCATTGTCCTGGAGGCCATCCAGAAGGCGATCCACCATCCTTTGGAAGGTGGCTGTGGCGTTCTTTAACCCAAACGGCGTGACTTTAAAATGGATAGAGGCCAAAGGGGCGGTCTCACTCCTTGGGCGGTCTCACTTTGTCCTGGGAGCTCCGGCAGACGAAGGCTCTCAGAGTCCTCCACTGCCGGGGCACAGATAGCACCAACATCCTTGGCCCTTTCTAAGTATGCCTTTAACATGTTCACATGAAAGGTACGGCGGACCCAATTATCTGAACATTTGGCTATTAGGTAGGTGGTGTTATTCAGTTGTTCCACCACCCGATAAGGTCCCTGGCAAGAGACCTGTGGCTTGTCCATTTTGACAGGCTTCAAGGCTAGGACCTTCTGCCCTACTGTTAGGGTCCTGGTATGAGCATTCTGGTTGTACCATCATTTCTGTTTACGTTGGACGGTCTGAAGGTTCTCTCTTACCCTGTCGGCGAGATCCTTCTCTTGGTCCCTGAGTTGGAGAAGTCAAGGGGTCTCCTTATCTTCCGGCCATATACTAACGCAAAGGGGGAGAAGCCAGTAGATTCCTGAGGTACCTCTCTGTATTGAAAGAGGAGGTGCAGCAGGAATCTTTCCTAGTCCTTGTGAGTGGCTGAGAACATCCTAAGCAGCTGATTTATTGTCCCGTTGAACTGCTCACATAGCCCATTTGCCTGGGGATGGTATGGGGCACATTGCAGGGGTTTCATTCCGCACAATCTCCATAACTGCTGGGTGTGATTTCCACAGTGAACTGCGTTCCCTGGTCGGAGATCACCTCCCAGGGGAAGCCTACCCTGGTGAATTTCTGGAGTATTGCATCTGCTACTGTCTCCACCTGGATATTGGCCAAAGGGATTGCCTCCGGGTATCGAGTGGCATAGTCCACTACTGTAAGGATGTACCTTTTCACTGAGGGGCTGGGTCGAGCTAAGGGACCCACTATGTCTACTGCAACCCTGCTAAAAGGTTTATCAATAATAGAGAGGGGTGCAGATGGGCTTTAGTATGGTCCCTGATCTTCCCTATTTTCTGGCACACTTTGCGAGTTACAGTAGTCTCCAATATCTGCTATAAACCCTGGCCAGAAAAAAGTTTGGGTCAGGTGGTGATGGGTCCTGGACTTTCCTAAATGTCCAGCTAGGGGAATATCATGCCCTATCCGTAGTAGGTCAGACCGAAACTTCTTCGGTACAACCAGCTGTCATTTGGGCACCGACTCTTTTCTCCTCTCGGAGATCCGGTACAGGAGCCCTCTCTCCCACTGGAAACTCTCCCCCCCCCGGGGGCCCTGGGGGTCGGTACCTACTCAGTCTTGGTAAGGTGCTAAGGTTGGGTCGCTCAAGGTCTCCTGGGCGAAGTCGAAGGGGGATGCCCAGGAGGGTTTGTCAGGTGGAAGGGTTGGGGTTGTAGCGGAAGGTCGGGGCAAAGTAGGAGTTGGGGCAGAATGTCTTACCTGGGTCCCCGGATTTGGTGCAGTGTCTTGGCACCTGGCCTGCTGGTGGGTGGTTACTGGGCAGGTATCTGGGGAGTTATTCTCCACAAAGGCTGAAGCAAGGTAGCCAAGGTAATTCCCCAACAAGACCTTGGCAGGTAGCTGTTGCATGATGCCCACCTCTACACCACGGTAGCCGGCTCCCCAGTTCAGGTGCACCCAGGCTGTGGGGATCTTCAATACGACACCTCCTTCTACCCGAACAGCAAGGGTCCTCCCTGTTCGGCCGGAGGTGGGGACCAGGTGGGGTTGGATCAGGGAGATGGTGGCCCATTGACCCAGACATCCTGGCGATGGTGCTGACAGTTATATTTGGTCACAAGGCTGACTTCATGTAAGATGCCAACTTCTTCCTCTGTCCATTTGACATAGTTGGCAGGACCCGCTGCATACATGCAGTTGGCAGCAGCTTGATAGGTCCTGCCTGGAGTGCTCCCCCCACTGGGCCAATGAGGGGTTTCTAGGGGGCTGTGCAGGAGGGTTCCTGGAGGACCTGCCGGGCCGTGCAGTTGGATGTGGCCAGGTTGCCCGCACGCATAACACCTCCGGGAGTTATTGGCCCCAGCCGGGGTAACAGGAGCCGGTTGGGCCTAGGGTGGCCGGGGAGCTGCTGGAAGACTAGCAGGGGTTGAAGCAGAGCTGGTTACTGGCTGTGGATCTGGGGTAGCCTGCCGCTGGGCATCCACATACTGATCTGCCAGGGTGGCTGCTTGGTCAGCTGTTTGTCGTTTATCCTTTACCCAGTCCCGTATCTCTGCCAGGTTGCGGTTGTAGAATTTCTGCAAAAGAATGAGCTGTACACCATCAAGGGTGGTTATGTGGCACTGGCAACCAATGATCCAAGAGTCCAAGGACCCGACTAACCAGTGGGCCCACTCGGAATATGGCTGCCCCTCTTGTCTCTAAAGTTCTCTGAATTTCAACTGGTGTTGACTCCATAGCGGGCAAGGATGCGCTCCTTCACCCAGTTGTAGTTAGCTTGGTTTTTAGAGGGGATAGAATGAAAAGCCTCCAGAGCCCTGCCGGACAGTTTTGGGATCAAGAGGGTGACTCTATCAGCAGCGTCAACACCCTGCAACCAACACTGGACCTGAAAGAGCTGGAGAAAGTGATCAATATCCTCTCCCTCCTCGTCCTTGAAGGCTCGGAAAGCCGCATGATTTAGCTTCTTTGGCTGGGTAGAGGGGTCCAGGGGATCCGGCACGACCCCCCCCCCCCCCACCATAGACTTCTGAAGCTTCAGCATGTGTACCTTGGTGGCTTCAGTAATTACCCGAGTAATGATCTCCTCGGGTGGGTTAGATCCATAGAGAGCCAGTCGCCACTGAACCTGTCTCTGGAGGTCAGAATCTGTGGTCTCCAGAGTTGAGACTGTACTGGGCCACCCACTGCCTTGGTCTTTATCCGACCAACCGGCTGGCTCGTTAGGCCGATCATCTTGTATCAGCTCTGCTATAATCACCGCCTTTGTCTTGCTGCCAGCTACTCATCGTCTAGCTCGCAGTAAGTTCCTTAACTCGTAATTCTGGAGCCCACTATATTTTTCCATCTGGAAAGGTCTTTAGATGGTGGTTTGGACATTCTAGGTAAATGGAAACATCCCACCGCTACCACCACTGTGACCACCAAAGGACCCTCCCGATACCTGGAACCTGCCGCTATGTAGCAGAGAAAGTGATTCTAGCAGAACCCACCCAAATAAGTAGACAGACTAGCATTCAGGTGAAAATACGAAGTACCCTTTTTTGATAAAAGCACGCAACATTTATACACAAACTCATCTTGATAAGAGCCTTATCAGTCCCTCAAATCTCCCACCCCTCCAGACAGGCTCGCTCCTCCATAGAGCCCCATGTTCTTCCAGTGTCCAGTGGCACATGAATGATGCATTGGGGGTGATCCGGGGGGAGTGGCGGCACTTCCAGGGTGTCGTTGGAAAGTCCTTGGTCCCCAGCTGCTACAGTCCAAAAAGTGAAATGATCCAAAGCTGGAGCCCGGAGCTGTGGATGACCAAATGTACACTGTGAAGGTCCCAGGGACGAGGCTGTTAAAGGGAGGTCTGGGATCCCCTGGTTCCCAAAGGAGCTCCCTTTCGACAATCACCCTGCCTCTTGTCCTTCGCACGGGGGACCAATTTCCAAAAGAGCGGAGCTCTGGGACAAGGAGCCACTGGAGCAACCTGGGTTGAAGGTCACTGAGAATCCCAGCTGTCGCGGCCGACCGGCAGTTACAAGGACCTGGCCGGCCAAAGAGGGATGTGGCGGTCAGAGACCAGCTCTTCCAAGATGAGGTTTAAACACAACAATACAACAAAGGGAATTGCGAATGCTCCCAATTGCTCAAATCCGGGGAGAAACACAAGGGTTGTAGGGGGGCAGAGGGTTAACCCTTGCTGTCTGGTATCCGTGACAAGCATGGACAAAATTGTGACAGATTGTTAGGCTAAGACTAAGTAAGACCCTTTTTGGGGGCATTTGGGGCACTTTTTGAAAATTAACCAGCTATTTGATCTCTAGTTAATTTTCTGAGCGACAATTGCTAACTCAAGCTCGCTGTAGCAATAACCAGCCACTTGTAATGGCTGGATTTTTATTGCATGCCCGCAAAAGGGCAAATTTATCCGTTTGTGGGTGCGCAATAAATTGGCGCTCCACTTGTAATATACCCCTATATGTCCTATGCTATTATTGTACACAATTCCTTTGTATATGCCCCTCTAGGTATATACCTTTCAGGCATTATACTCTGCATCTTTAATTCCAAATGCAGTTGTGCAGGATTTATCTGTATTTTACAACAGTGGATCTTATTTAGAGATCTACTGGTATCTCTTTTATACCTACACGGTTATATTAATATTATTTTTACCTCTGTGATTACCTTGTATCTAAACCTCTGCAGACTGCCCCCTTACCTTAGTTCTTTTGAAAGACTTGCATTTTATCCAGTTAGTGCTGACTCCACTGGAGTGAGCACAATGTTATCTATATGGCTAACATGGACTAGCACTGTCCAGCTGTGATAAACTGTCAGATACACTGTTATGTGTAATTTACATGCACAAAGGTTCTTTCATGCAGATACTAAACATTGAGCATGAATATTCTCACTAACAGTAGAGATCCTATAGAGATAAGATCTATTGGTATCTCTTTTATTCCATTGTTTGAGTGACTTTTATGTATGCACATACGTTTATCAGGCAGATACTGAACATTAATCATGAATTTTTTCATTAACAATGTACATTGTGCATTCACTTTGTAAGTATATGCAGTCCCTGCTTAGTCTGGACAGCAATTTACAAGTAATTACTGCGTACCTGTTGGTACTGTGCTGCTTTTTTAGTCCGTATAGCCGCATGACAGACTAAATATGTGCATATGCTTAAGTAGGTACATTTATACTACATCTGAGGCTTATGTCATGTACAGATTTTATAAACTTTTTAAACAATTATGTATAGTTTTATACATTTTAGGATCCATCAGGTAAAATAGTTCCAATATCCAGACTGATTCTCTTTGTCCTTCAAGAGATCAAGGATAGGGGCATAATTAATACCAGTACCTGTGTCACCTTAGGGTCAAGAGTTTTTTCCCCCAATATGTTCATTGTTCTGGGATTTACAGTCCTGTCCTGGATTAATATCCCTAAACATATTGGTCAGGGTTTCCACTTGTAAAATGGGAACATTCCTTACTGTTTTTACCCTTAATTCAAAGGGTCAGTTTATGACTATTATAGACTTTAATTCATACATGCAAATCCATATACTCAGGGTCACTTTTAGTTCCTAAAGTTTGTATATCTGCAAAACACTGCCAGTTTGCTACTCTCTGTTGAATACAATCAGGCTGGTGATCAGAAGTCAGAGCATGTCAGCTGCTCCGTATCTGGATGATATGCTAGTGCAAGCTTATTTCCTGTTACTAGCTATTGCTCAGTATTAGTGTACCTAATAGCTCTCTATATCCTGCTATAAGGGTAGAATTCATAATAGACTCAATCTTTATGCATCTAGTTCCTGACAGAATGTCACCATAAAAAGATTCAGAAGGTGTGTCTCTCCCTATAAAGAGCTACATTCCATCGGTAGCTCAGTGCATGGAAGCAGTAGGTCTTATGGTAGCTGCTCCAGACGCAGTTCCATTTGCCCCTCTTCACTTGAGATCCTTTAATTGGCTTTGCTACCTCAGCTTTTAAAGAAGTATCTACATTTGCAACAGATTGCTTTGGATTTATCTGGCAGACAATCTTCTTGGATTCTTCCTCTGAGACGAGATCTGTTGTCTCAAGGTCCTTTTTTACATCAGGATCTCAAATCTCTAAATTTAATGGTGTGGAATTTTAACTCCTAGTTTTGAGACGTATAGGTTTCTCAGATTCTGTCATTGAAACTTTGAGGCAGCCCAGAAATCCTGTGACACAAAAGTTTTATCAGAAGATATAAAAGGCATGTTTTGAGTGGTGTTCTCTCAGAGGGTTTTCTTTGTATTTCTTTAAGATTCCTTTTTTTAACAGCTTGCCCCATTGAAGTTATCTATGTGAGAACACATTAACGTAATTGTGATATCTGAAGTCTTGAAGTTAGTGCGCATCAGACTATTGCTGTTGCGCTTTTTACTTTCAACCTATGATATGCACACTAACCTTTCTGTGTTAGTGCACCACTTGTAAAATGACCTTATATCATTTCATTTTTAGACTTTTATGTCCCTTTTTTGATTTCAAACATTTTATTATATTTTTTCAAGTAATAGTAGTACAGATAAAAGAACATATTTGTACACATGCAGTCACGTAAGTATACAGAACAATACAATTTAATTAATAATTATAGATTATACAAATTCAGCAATGAATTACATAGAAGTAATTAATGATTAATGTCAAAGGTTTCTGACTTGGAATATGAAAGCTTGATATAAAAGTGTCACTGTTAGTCCACCCAACAAGATATTGGATGGATAATGAAGATTATGAGGCCTACTTATCAAGCCGTCAACTTTCTTGCATTCTACGGCACCAATACGCTCGCCTAAGATCGCCTAACATCGCGGCCGCGGACCTGAATACGCTCTCCATATTTAACAAAAAAGCTGTAAAAAAGCCACGCACCAAGTACGGGGCGATGAGCAGCGGACTGTTGTTAACTAACAGTCATCGATCTCACTACTATTCTGCTTTTTCCCAGCTTTATTTGTATACTGTCACTAAACGCCGCCACTATACTAAAATGTTTAACCCCTATACCGCCGCTACCCGACCCCACCGCAACTAAATAAAGTTATTAACCCCTATCCTGCCACTCCCGGAGCTCTAATAAACGTATTAACTCCTATTATGCCACTCCCTGACACTGCCACAACTCTAATAAACTTATTGACCCCTATTCCGCCGCTCCCGGACCCCGCCACAACTAACTAACTGTATTAACCCCTAAACCTACATAACTAGCACTTACTATACCTATTAACCCCTAAACCACCAGCCCCCACATCGCCATAAGCTAAATTAACCTATTTACCCCTAAACTTAGCAACCCACTAACTTTATATTAAATATTAACTCATCCCTATCTTATAATAAATTTAAACTTACCTTTAGATTTAAATTAAACTATATTAAACTAATAATTAACCTACCCTAACTATTATACTAAAATTACATTAAATTATATTAAACTAATAATTAATCTACCCTAACTATTAGACTAAAATTACAATAAACTATATTAAACTAATAATTAACCTACCCTAACTGTTATACTAAAATTACAGTAAACTACAAATTAAATTAAATATATTACATATTTAAACACCTAACCCTACTCAAATAATTTAAATCTACAATAAAAAATTACAAAATTACAAAAAACTAACAACTAAGTTACAAAAAATAACAAACACTGTTATAAAAAAAATAAACACTAAGTTACACAAAATAAAAAATAAATTATCAAATATTTAAACTAATTACACCTAATCTAAGAGCCATATGAAGAACCCCCCCCCCCAAAATAAAAAAAAACCCTAGCCTACAATAAACTACCAATGGCCATTAAAAGGGCCTTTTGCGGGTCAAAGAAATCAGCTCTTTTACCTGTAAATAATAAATATAAATACCCCCCAACAGTAAAATCCACCACCCACACAACCAAACCCCAGAAATTAAAACCTAACTAAAAAAACCTAAGCTCCCCATTGCACTGAAAAGGACATTTATATGGGCATTGCCCTTAAAAGGGCATTTAGCTCTTTTTCAAAAGCCCAACCCCTAATCTAAAATTAAAACCCACCCAATAAACCCTTAAAAAACCAAACATTAACCCCCGAAGATCCACTTAAAGTTTCTGAAGAGCCGACATCCATCATCAACGAAGCGGCAGAAGTCCTCATCGAAGCCGGCAGAAGTCTTCATCAAGCGGCCAAAGTCTTCATCCAAGCCCGCAGAAGTCTTCATCCAGGCGGCATCTTCTATCTTCATCCATCCGGCGCGGAGCGGCTCCATCTTCAAGACATCCGGCACGAAACATCCTCTTCTACAGACTTCTTCTTCCGAATGAAGGTTCTTTTAAATGACGTCATCCAAGATGGCGTCCCTTAGATTCCGATTGACTGATAGAATTCTATCAGCCAATCGGAATTAAGGTTGAAAAAAATTCTATTGGCTGATTGGACTAGCCAACAGAATGCGAGCTCAATCCTATTGGCTGATTTCTTTGAAAGAGCTAATTTCTTTGCGGCAATGCCGTGCAAAAGGCCCTTTTAAGGGCCATTGGTAGTTTATTGTAAGCTAGGGTTTTTTTTTATTTTGGGGGGCTTTTTTATTTTCATAGGGCTCTTAGATTAGGTGTAATTACTTTAAATATTTTATAATTTATTTTTTATTTTGTGTAACCTAGTGTTTATTTTTTTTTTTGTAACTTAGTGTTTGGTATTTTTTGTAACTTAGTTGTTAGTTTTTTGTAACTGTAATTTTTTATTGTAGATTTAAATTATTTGAGTTGGGCTAGGCGTTTAAATATGTAATATATTTAATTTAATTTGTAGTTTATTGTAATTTTAGTATAACAGTTAGGGTAGGTTAATTATTAGTTTAATATAGTTTAATTTAAATCTAAAGGTAAGTTTAAATTTATTATAAGATAGGGATGAGTTAATTTTTAATATAAAGTTAGCGGGTTGTTAGGTTTAGGGGTTAATAGGTAAATTTAGTTTATGGCAATGTGGGGGGCTGGCATTATAGGGGTTAATAGGTTTAGTAAGTGATAGTGATGTGGGAGGCCAGTGGTTTAGGGGTTAACACATTTATTTAGTTGTGGTGGGCTCCGGGAGCGGCGGGATAGGGGTTAATAACATTATATAGGTAGCGACATGGTCCGGGGGCGGCGGAATAGGGGTTAATAACTTTATGTAGGTGGCGGGCGGCAGATTAGGGGTTAATAAGTATAATGTAGGTGGCGGCGGTGTCGGGGCGGCAGATTAGGGGTGTTTAGACTCGGGGGTTATGTTAGGGTGTTAGGTGTAAACGTTACTTTTATTATCCCATAGGAATCAATGGGGTATTGGGCAGCAGTGAACATGAGCTTTCACTGCTTTCAGACTCCCATTGATTCCTATGGCATCAGCAGCCTCCAGGGCGGTGGATTGAAAATCATTGAAAAGCAGGTACTCTGGGCCGGAATAGTGGCGAGCGTACCTGTTAGAAGTTTGATAAATGGCAAAAGTAGTCAGATAGTGCCGAATTTGCATTCAGAACATCTGTAATGACGTAAGCATCGATCTGTGTCTGACTGAGACCGGTGGATCGTATGTTACATCACAAATTTCAAATTTTGCCGGTCTGTAGGCTTGGATAAATATGGGGAATCAAGCTCTCCTCAATTACGCTGCGGAATTCCAGCATATTTGCGGTTGACAGCTTGATAAATAGGCCTCAATGTGATTAAACATAAAAAGAATAATGGTGAAGTTGTCCCGTTGAAAATAAAAACCACATTAAAGTGAATGAAGAATGAGGGAGTGTTAGATGTAGGTGTCTAGGTAAAAAAAGTAAAGCCTAAACAGAAAAAACTAAACAGATCATGGTTTACTCTTCCAAAATTGTTTTACTTGGGAGAAGAACTCTTGTTTGTCATTGTGAGTATACACTAGTAGTTCTAGGGATATTGTGTGTTGCACCAAGTTAAGCTACTAGTTGTATGCAGGTGATATTTGTTGTTTCCAGAATTTTGATATTAATAATTTTGCACAGTTATTCATTATTTTAAACAAAGTAAACCTATATTTACAAGGGAGAAGTGTGGGACCATTTAATAAGAAAACCTAAGGTGATTGAGCCAGTGAAATGTCTATTGCTTATTCCATCTTCTGGATTATACTATCCTAATAGGGTAAGATAATTATACAGTCCACAAAATGTGTAAAAGTAATCCACTGTGTCTACAAACACTGAAGCATTTTTAAGATACTGTGGGGTAGATAGTGTGAAGGCAATTGGGAGTTAGGTACATTATCATCAGCATTTTGACATTGGTTTCCATAGATAAGGTGGGAATAGAATTGTTAGCTGTAGCCCTAAAATTCACTCCCCACACTGGTTTTTATATAGTTCTAGACCTAATTCCTGTTCCCACTTTCTTACATATTATGGAATAGTCATGTATAGACCCTTGCACTACTTTATGAGTGATAGATAATATACCCTTCAGTTTAGTGGATGAGCTATATAGTTTTTCAAAGGGTGTTAGCTGTCTAACACCCTTTTTTTAAAATCATATTCTTTATTAAGGAGATATAGAATAAGCACACACATGGGATCCAAAAACGAAATAATAGATATTGGCCAATAACTTTATCTACATATCTGTTGAAAAATAACAGAGAAAGCAGCAAGAAAACAGTGTATATTTACTAAAGCATAATTGCTTTATATTTAACCTTCAACATATATATATCATATAGAAATGTGTTAATTCATAAATATAATAATAAAAAAAATATATATAAATAATTGCACTAGCTATTCCTTCTTGGCATTTCTCTACAGAAGTCAGTAAAGATATGGAAACTTCCATACTCCCTCAAATATTCAGAATTCTTAAAAGGGTTAATTATTATATATTTTTGAATATTCACTGTGCAAGATTTAATTATTTTCTCCCATTGATGTTCTAACTACTAAATTTTGTTTTATATATATATATATATATATATATATATATATATATATATATATATATATACACAGTAGTGGTTGTTTCAGCCTGTTTTTTTTTTAATTTTAAAGGGACACTAAACCCAAATGTTTACTTTTATGATTCAGATAGAGAATACAATTTTAAACAGCATTCCAATTTACTTCTATTATATAATTTGCTTCATTCTTTAGATATCCTATGTTGAAGAAATAGCAATGCACATGTGTGAGCCAATCACACGAGGCATCTATGTGTGTGCAGCACCCAATCAGCAACTACTGAGCCTATCTAGATATGCTTTTCAGCAAAATATATCAAGAGAATGAAGCAAATAAGATAATATCATGTGCAAAATACTTAACGCATTATAAGAGACTATTCAGTGTTTAAACAGATGTCACCAGACGTGGTAAATAAGATCCAAGAAAAAATAAAAGATCTCTTTTAAAATTATGTTTATTTATGCTATTAACCCCTTTTTTGCTATAACTACATTATCAAAGGCCCAGTACCGACATAGGCCTTGTGATGTTTATATAGCCCATGGTAAAAGGTGCTGGACCAGTATGTCTTCATGGGACTGGTTATCCTGTAGTTATGTTTTAGGGACAGGAGCTGTGAGTTTACTTATAGCCGATGCAGCTTGTGCAGGAGCAGGATCAATTGTTGCTGTAGAATCACGTGGCTCTATCTGTGAAGTTGTCACATGGGCCTGATCTCCATTTTCAGATCGCCGTGTAAGGGCAGCAATTTGTGTCAGAGCCGTTATTATTGAGATGGCCAATCTGCACAATGGTGGTTGCAATCAATAATGCACTATCTGGAGCGGTTTGCTTTTAGGAATGGAGCTGTGATCCACCCTAGAAGCGGGATCTTCAGTTATGTATGGCCATTTTGTTCAGCTGCTCTGCTCGCCCCCCCCCCTTTATGTCCCTTTAAAACTTTACATTTTGTATTTTCTAAATTGTACCTTTGTTTAAAAACCTGCAACTAGAATCAGTTTATTAAAGATATTAATAAAGAAAACTATTGCCTAGATTACGAGTTTGACGTTAGCCTTAAAAAGCAGCGTTGAGAGGTCCCAACTCTACTTTTTACCTAACGCTGGTATTACGAGTCTGACAGGTAGAGGCTCACCGCTCACTTTTCTTCCGCGACTCGAGGCTACCGCAAATCCCCTTACGTTAATTGCGTATCCTATCTTTTTAATGGGATTTGCCTAATGCTGGTATTACGAGTCTTGGAGAAAGTGAGCGGTACAGCCTCTACCTCCAAGACTCCAACCCCATTTAAAAGTCAGTAGTTAAGAGTTTTATGGGCTAACGCCAGAACATAAAGCTCTTAACTACAGTGCTACAAAGTACACTAACAACCATAAACTACCTATGAACCCCTAAACCGAGCCCCCCCGACACATCGCAAACACTATTATAAAAATATTTAACCCCTAATCTGCCGACCGGACACCGCCGCCACCTACATTATACCTATGAACCCCTAATCTGCTGTCCCTAACATCGCCGACACCTATATTAAATTTATTAACCCCTAATCTGCCCCCCCAATGTCGCCGCCACCTACCTACACTTATTAACCCCTAATCTGCCGACCGGACCTCGCCGCCACTATAATAAATGTATTAACTGCTAAACCGCCACACTCCCACCTCGCAAACACTATAATACATTTTATTAACCCCTAATCTGCCCTCCCTAACATCGCTGCAACCTACCTACAATTATTAACCCCTAATCTCCTGCCCCCAATGTCGCCGCTACTATAATAAAGTTATTAACCCCTAAAACTAACTCTAACCCCCCCTAAGTTAAATATAATTTAAATTAACCTAAATAAATTAACTATAATTAAATAAATTATTCCAATTTAAAACTAAATACTTACCTATAAAATAAACCATAAGATAGATACAATATAACTAATAGTTACATTGTAGCTATTTTATGATTTATTTTTATTTTACAGGCAACTTTGTATTTATTTTAACTAGGTACAATAGCTATTAAATAGTTAATAACTATTTAATAGCTACCTAGTTAAAATAATTACAAAATTACCTGTAAAATAAATCCTAACCTAAGTTACAAATACACCTAACACTACACTATCAATAAATTAATTAAACAAATTAAATACAATTTTCTAAAATAAAATACAATTAAATAAACTAAACTATATTACAAACCCCCCCACTAAATTACAAAAAATAAAAATATATTACAAGAATTTTAATCTAATTACACCTAATCTAAGCCCCCTAATAAAATAAAAAGCCCCCCAAAAAATAAAATTCCCTACTCTATACTAAATTACAAAGTAATCAGCTCTATTGCAGCCCTTAAAAGGGCTTTTTGCAGGGCATTGCCCCAAAGTAATCAGCTCTTTTACCTGTAAAATAAAAGAAATACAATACCCCCCCAACATTACAACCCACCACCCACACACCCCTACTCTAAAACCCACCCGATTCCCCCTTAAAAAAACCTAACACTACCCCATTGAAGATCACCCTACCTTGAGCCGTGTTCACCCAGCCGGGCACCGATGGGCCAGAATAGGACATCCGGAGTGGCAGAAGTCTTCATCCGATCGGGGCAGAAGAGGTCCTCCATCCAGCAGAAGTCTTCATCCAAGCGGCATCTTCTATCTTCATCCATCCGGAGCAGAGCGGAGCCATCTTCTATCCATCCAACACGGAGTCATCCTCTTCAATCGAAGTCCTAACGAAGAATGAAGGTTCCTTTAAATGACCTCATCCAAGATGGCGTCCCTCGAATTCCGATTGGCTGATAGGATAGGATTCTATCAGCCAATCGGAATTAAGGTAGGAAAAATCCGATTGGCTGATGTAATCTTGGATGGCGTCATTTAAAGGAACCTTCATTCTTCGTTAGGACTTCGATTGAAGAGGATGGCTCCGCGTCGGATGGATAGAAGATGGCTCCGCTCTGCTCCGGATGGATGAAGATAGAAGATGCCGCTTGGATGAAGACTTCTGCTGGATGGAGGACCTCTTCTGCCTCGATCGGATGAAGACTTCTGCCTCTCCGGATGTCCTATTCTGGCCCATCAGTGCCCGGCTCGGTGAACACGGCTCAAGGTAGGGTGATCTTCAATGGGGTAGTGTTAGGTTTTTTTAAGGGGCGATCGGGTGGGTTTTAGAGTAGGGGTGTGTGGGTGGTGGGTTGTAATGTTGTGGGGGTATTGTATTTCTTTTATTTTACAGGTACAGCAAGAGCTGATTACTTTGGGGCAATGCCCCGCAAAAAGCCCTTTTAAGGGTTGGTAATAGAGCTGATTACTTTTGTAATTTAGTATAGGGTAGGGAATTTTATTTTTTGGGGGGGCTTTTTTATTTTATTAGGGGGCTTAGATTAGGTGTAATTAGATTAAAATTCTTGTAATATTTTTTTATTTTTTGTAATTTAGTGTTTGTTTGTTTTTTGTAATATAATTTAGTTTATTTAATTGTATTTTATTTTAGAAAATTGTATTTAATTTATTTAATTAATTTATTGATAGTGTAGTGTTAGGTGTATTTGTAACTTAGGCTAGGATTTATTTTACAGGTAATTTTGTAATTATTTTAACTAGGTAGCTATTAAATAGTTATTAAATATTTAATAGCTATTGTACCTAGTTAAAATAAATACAAAGTTGCCTGTAAAATAAAAATAAATCATAAAATAGCTACAATGTAACTATTAGTTATATTGTATTTATCTTATGGTTTATTTTATAGGTAAGTATTTAGTTTTAAATAGGAATAATTTATTTAATTATAGTAAATTTATTTTGTTTAATTTAAATTATATTTAACTTGGGGGGGGTTAGGGTTAGACTTAGGTTTAGGGGTTAATAACTTTATTATAGTAGCGGCGACATTGGGGGCGGGAGGTTAGGGGTTAATAATTGTAGGTAGGTTGCGGCTATGTTAGGGAGGGCAGATTAGGGGTTAATAAAATTTATTATAGTGTTTGCGAGGCAGGAGTGCGGCGGTTTAGGGGTTAATACATTTATTATAGTGGCGGCGAGGTCCGGTCGGCAGATTATGGGTTAATAAGTGTAGTTAGGTGGCGGCGACGTTGGGGGGGGCAGATTAGGGGTTCATAGGGATAATGTAGGTGGCGGCGGTGTCCGGAGAGGCAGATTAGGGGTTAATAGTATAATGCAGGTGTCAGCGATAGCGGGGGTGACAGATTAGGGGTTAATAAGTGTAAGGTTAGGGGTGTTTAGACTCGGGGTTCATGTTAGGGTGTTAGGTGTAGACATAGAAAGTGTTTCCCCATAGGAAACAATGAGGCTGCGTTAGAAGCTGAACGCTGCTTTTTTGCAGGTGTTAGGTTTTTTTTTCAGCCAGCTCAGCCCCATTGTATCCTATGGGGAAATCGTGCACGAGTACGTTTTTCCAGCTTACCGCTACCGTAAGCAACGCTGTTATTGAGGGTTGAAGTGGAGCTAAATTTGCTCAATTATCACTTTTCTTAGGCTTAAGCAGCCATTCAGAAAACTCATGATACCAGCGTTGCCTTAAGGGAGCGCTGGAAAAAAAAGGCTTGTTAGCTCCGCAGGTCTTTACCGACAAAACTCGTAATCTAGGCGTATGATTCCATCAAAAATGACATATGTTAATTGTATTAAGAAAGGCAAAGTAGTTATAAATGTTTGTGTGAATTCATCTTGGTGATAATGCATTTATCAGTTCACTATTTACAATTTTTTTTAGTTTGTGTCTATGCAAATAATATAATGTATAAGTTTCACCTGAACGTGTTATTGAGCATTTTAATTCTTGATTATGTGTGATGTTCATGTTGGCATGAAAATGGTCCCCCAGTCCTTGTTAATAAGGCATTGTGATTTCCAAACGGTGCTTTAATACATTTTCTAAAATGATAAAAACATATTTTTAATAATATTTTTTTTTACTTTACTTATATAAATATGGTTTAAGCAATTTTTAAATAAAATATTTTGGTGCCAAACTATTGCTTACAATATTGATACATGAAGAAAACTATGAGATACTGATCTTATTTAGCTATAGCCTTAATCAGAAAATGATAATCTTCTTATCAAACATCATCTAAAAATGCTAAAAATTAGTATACACATTTTTCAGGATTTTTGCCCACTGTGAGTTTCTTCTTCTTATCTTTGTTGTGTAAAATCAGCCCATTAAAAGAAATGAGCATGGACTCTTTAGGTAAAAATAAACCTTTCAGTAGGTTTCCTATAAACTTTCAGTTTTATATTTTGTTAGAGCAATACATTTGTTAGGGTGCTAAAATAAGTTTTTTTCTTAAATGTTAAATCAATGCGCCAGTTCTAATGTAAAAGAAAATGTCTCAAATCATGTAATCTGAATCTCTAGATATTATAAGGTAATAAACAAATGTTGCGTATTCAATCCACTATATGCCAAATTTAGAGAAATAAAAGGAATTGTCTGCCATAATTTCTACTAAAAGAGATGACTATTCTATTTTGATTGATGTTTTTTATAATTATTATTATTATTATTATTATTATTATTATTATTATTATTATATTTGGAACATATTTTCCTACCCTGCATGACCATGCATGCAAATTTTCAAATGTTGGGTTTTACCATACTTTTTTCAATTTCATTTTTTCATATACTGTATATATCATTGTGGACGTACCAATTTTTACATGTAGACAGAGCTCAATACATCGTACAGCCTTCTTATGTCTCTCTACTGTATTCTGATAAATTGACCATATTCTAAAGTAATTTAAGCTATGGCTATTATTACAGGAAAGCAATATATTTAGCATAGGTCTTGCTTACTTTATAGCCTACAGAACTTCAGAAAATTTAAGTTTTTATTACATTGTTTCCAGTGTTATACTAAAATGAATATGTTAAGATCCAGTAATTTCATGTGGTATCTGAAATTTACTGTTTAATTTGAATTAAATTACACTCATCAGAAGAGTCAATATGCATGCTAATTAAGTTGTGAACATCTGCTATCCTTTTCTTTTTGTATTAAATTTAGCAATGATTAAAGCTAATTTCTAGCTAAACAGATCTATCAGTGACATATTAGTATCTCAAGATAATTGTCCTAAGACCGTGACATAAGCAATAGCTATAATGATTTAAGTCACATTATTGTACATGCTAAAAAAGGCATCTTCAACACAGTGCCCTAGATAGAAACATATATCAAATACTATTGAAGAGACCCTCCTTTCCTCCCAAAAAGACCTTCAATTCCTCACAAAATTATAAGTGTCCATTTACATGAAAACTAACATTTTGAAGTTATAACCTGGGATGTGGTCTGGATAGTTAGGCAGGATTTGGGCATTTGTTGATAGGTCTTGGACTTTCTAAAGCTTTATTAGAGAAAATAAGATACTGGGCCCCATTCTTATCCATTGGAATTTCCTTGCTTTGCGTGGCTTTTTGCAGGATTTTCAAATTCAAAGCCATCCCAATTCAATTTGAAACCCAGAGATTACCCACTTTTCATTTGTTTAAAAAAACAAACAAAAACATTTACAGCACAGTAACACCCATTGTATCTTGCATGGGTACAATTCATCAGTGGTATAATTTATTTTTAAATTTCACATGTTTTTCAACTTTCTAATTCAACAGTGCTGACCTCTTCCATTCTGGGTTATATGTCTTTCCATATTTATGCTAATTACTCAACTTTTATTTTTCAGTGGTTTTTTTGTTTGTTTTTTTCATGTAGAGTTCATGGGCTCAATTTATCATTTGCTGGGCAGACAAGTTTCGGTCCAGGGAACATGTCCACCTGGCATTGTTTGTGCAATGCTGCCCACTGCTCTCGCGTGGCAAACTTTGTTTGGTGGTACAGAGGGGTCATTTCAGGGCTCTGCTGTCATTGTGGGAGTAGGTGGACTTGAATATTACATAGTATTTCATACTGAATGTATGTATAACCATAGTATTGCCTATTTGCGTGGCAAAACATTACCAATAAGTCAACACTATCAATTTCTGTAACTGAGATAGTATGTAAAGCCATGGTAAAACCAACATTCTTTGTCTGAGTTACATTAGCATAGTGTTGGCTTGTTCTCTAGAATAGCTTGTTGGTTTTGATGATACTTTCGGGTAGATTTATAAAGGGTCGAGCGGACATGATTCGCTGTATCTAATCATGTCCGCTCGACCTTGCTAAATGCCGACGTCATTTAACATTGCACACGCATTTCTAGCGAAATGCTTGTTCAATGCCGCCTCCTGCTCATTCGTGGCCAATCGGCCACTGGACGATTGTGACGGAGAAGTTAAGGAGCAGCGGTCTTACGACTGCTGATTCTTAACTTAGTTTTCTGGAGGACCAGAAATGATGGGGCATTGATTAAATTGACCCCTTTATATGAATGTGTGATACTTCTTACGGTGCATTCGCTGTAGTCAATACGCTTGCCATAAATCGATGTCGCAAATCCACATACGCCCCCCTTATTTATTAAAAAGTCTGTCAAAAACACACATGTCAAGTACGGAGGGATGAGCATCGGACTGTTGATAATTAAGAGTCATAAATGTCACTGATATTCTGTTTTTTCCAACTTTATTTATACCATAGCATTACTGTCCATGAACAAGCACATTTCTCTAAAGCTAAACTTTTTTTTTTCCCCATCAGTTAATGTCCAATAAATAGCTAGATTTATACCTGAACAAACAATAATATCTCATAGAAAGTTATTTTTTTGTTTTATTCATTTGTTATACATAAAAACTCATATGATATTTTTTTACATAAATTAATGTATATTTGTATTTCTAGAAATCATGATATGACTATCTCATGTTATTTTCTTTTTTAATAATGATTAGTAATGCTAGAATTTGTACATATATCTTTGCATATACTTGTATATATATGTGTGTTATGTCAGAAATCTTTTGCAAACATATTTACATGTCCCTAAATTTTATTTTGTTCTGAACAATGTTGTCTTTCATATCTCTGTGTTTATTTATACCACTATATGTATATAGTGTAAATATATTATTATTCTGAGGAAGAATAATTGCGAATATAACATGTAATCAGGGTATCATAGGTATTTATTTGCAAATAATGGATATTTTAAGAGCTGGGGCAGTTTTCTCTCTCCACCTTTGTAACCCTTCCTGATTGCAGTGTAGTTTTAAACACCACTCCTACACAGGTGTTATAAAATGGCTGGCATATAAGATGACATTTCTTAATAAAAATGCAATTCAAGAGAAGGAAGAAAAACACTGAAAATATCATGACAGTAAAGAGGTGATTTTAATTTCTGCTGTGTCTGATTCATGACAGTTTAATGTTAGTTGGACTATCCATTTGAACTATCAGATTAAGATTATATTGAATCAAACATCATTGGATTTTTAAAATCATTGTCAAAAATATTACATTGTGTGTATATACTTTCAAAGTATAATACACAATGTAACAAATGGCACTTACAAGTTCTGATTTGTTAGTGATAGTAAAAAATGTATATTTAAATCAGACTCGCTGATGTCATAAATCATGTGATTATGCATTGCCCAATCAAAAGTGGTGGAAAATTTCACTAGTTTGTCGGTTGTTTAGGAGTTTGAGTATTGCGTCCAATTTGGTGCGAAGTATTGTGTCAAATTTGGTGCGAAATGCAGTGGGACTCGTATTACATGCGTTAAACATTGACTGATTGATCAAAAAAAGGAAGTTAGCTATAGTTTGTAAGGTATTTATTTGATTGTTATCCCTATATCTACTAGTCCTGCTGCCAGACAGACATTACCTGTCATTAAAACTACTTTTGTCCCTTGAAATTACATGTGATTATAATACTATTATTTAGCATATTATTTAGATACTGAACATGCATATTTGTTGTCTGTGTGATTTAGAAATAGTATACAATTATAATCAACGTTCTAATTTACATAAATATGTAATAAGCTTCATTCTCTGGCAGCATGTAACATAACCTTTCTGGGTTTTCAGACTCCCATTGATTTCTATGGCATTCGTGGCCTCAAGGGTGGCGGTTTAAACGATAGGTACGCTGCAGCGGAAAAGATGCAAGTGTACCTGTTCAATGACACAAACATTGATCTGCGTCGGATTGAGATCGCAGGAGTGTATATTACTTGACACATTTCAACATTTGACGATATGGATGCTTTGTTAATTACGGCGGATTCAACTATTAAAGGATCCTCAGCAGCCATTGCAACCTTCTAGATATAAGATTAGCTTCTGGAACTGCCATGTTACCAGTGCAGTTACTATATATACGTTTGTATATACATGAGGAAGAAAGGGGGGTCACCAGCGCTAAAACTACTATAGAAGAAATAGCTAGTGAGTTACAGATAGCATAAAAAAGATCGTTCAGTGATTAACGATGTAATGTTTCTATTGGACTGCACTAACTTGGTTGATAAGTAGTGCACCAAAACTTATATGTATAGATAAGTATAAGAACTGAGCGTGCAGCCTAAAGTGTGAGTCAGTGTACCCGTGTCACTGAATTAAATGTGGGTCGAAAGAGAATATTCTCAAAAGTAAAATAGGCGCACTGCTATACAATTATGAATAATGTAGTATTAATATACTGTATGGTGTATACAAAAATCAAAGTTCAAAACCAATCAGTTGGTACAGGTTAGTTCTTTCCCAGTAAAGTTCTGGTATAGGGTAAGTGATAGCGCTTACCAGAGCCGACCTCAATCCTATGAGGTAAGTGATCCACAATGGAGTATAGATGATCCCTTTGGAACTATGTGCTCTCGTGGAAATCTTTTGGTATCTGTTGCTCCTTGCCAATGGAGATCCTGGACTCTCTTATGAAAGCAAGAATGATTCCTTGGTTCTCTCTATGGTATTTTGTTGAAGTCCTGCTGGTTTCTAGAGGAACTTGTTGGTGCAATGGCAATCTTGGACTCTCAATGGATTCCTTCTTCTTTCAGAAGTTTGGATGTCCAATATTCTCATAGATGAATAGAAAAAGAGAAAAACAACATAGAGTAGTACTGCAAAAAGATTAAAGCAGAAACTAAATGTATATCCTGGTGTAAAGTAAGTATATTGCGCTTACCAGAGCAAACCTCAATCCTATGAGGTAAGTGATCAGCAAGGTGTTAGAGGTGGTGTTTTGGATGTTTCAAGAAATTCCTGGTCTTTTTTCATCAGAGGGAATGGCAATCCTGGACTCTCTTGTTAGAGTAGGAACAGTCCTGTAGTTCACCCTTTGTTGGTTTTAAACACAAGTGTGTCTTTGATAACTTCTTGTCCAAATGAAATCCTGGGCTCTCTGAGTATTTATTCTCTCTTTTGGTATTAGGATGTCACTTCATAAACATCTCCTATGAAGTTTTATATGCTTTAAGTAGTCAGCTCCCAAGGCCCAAACCCTCTTTTCCAGCTCGTCTTCACAGCGTCAGGATCATCTGTCAGGAGTCCCCGGGGCCTAGCCTGTATCCCAGAACTTTACTGGGAAAGAACTAACCTGTACCAACTGATTGGTTTTGAACTTTGATTTTTGTATACACCATACAGTATATTAATACTACATTATTCATAATTGTATAGCAGTGCGCCTATTTTACTTTTGAGAATATTCTCTTTCGACCCACGTTTGTATATACATACTGTGATATATCCTTAACGTTTTAAAATTTGAACATAAAAACTCCAGGCATATGCAGTTGGATGGAAAACATATGTTAAATACATCTTTATTTAGATCTTGCCAGCAGCAGCACAAAAATAAGATCATTTTTTAATGTATTTAATGGGGTCAGTATTGTCAGGAACAAATGTGAAGCTCCCCTACTTGTCTGACACAGCAATCAGTCCACTGACAAGGACATGGCTTAACATAGCTATTGAATAGTGTAAAACTTTAAATCTGATGCCTTTTCCATCTGCAAAAAAAGACATTCCCATCTCTAACCACACAAACGAATCAACAAAATGTATGTGTCACATGTATTTGTTTGTTTGTTTATTCATTAAAGGGATATTTTATTTGCATCTTTATAAAATATAATATACATGTGTGTAACTTCTCATGTCTTAAAAATAAGTGAAAACAATTATTGATAGGAAACAGATGCATTAGAGTAGGTGAAATGCTTTTCAGGCTTTTAGCATTCAGTTTCCTTCTGACGTAGTTTTCACAATAAACTGCAATGGCTCTAATATTGAGGATACAAGAATTAAGGACAGCTAGCTTTATTTGCAATAACAACATTCCTAAAATGCTGATATAGTAGTTATACATTTGTAGTATTCAGCTGGGATTCTGTGCTGCCATCAGAGTAGTTTTTTATGAACATGTTATAGCATTATGGACTGAGTGGGGGACTCTCTTAAGAGAACTGTATTGAAGATGAAAAATAACTAGGGTTGCCATATTGGTGCTTTAAGGGGACACACATAGACTGTTCTTAGAATAAACTTCAAACATTTCTTTAAACAACCCCTGCCATATGTATTTTTCACATGTGCCATCCCTTAAAGAGCTATATGGCAACCCTAAGAATGACTAATTGACAGTGCCACATTTGGACAATGTCGATGTGCTCTTAGTTTAGTAAATAATATGTTCTCTACTTGTTGGGATGTTTTGATAGATATTATATCATTATTTTCAGAAGTGAGTAGTTGTAGACAATATTAGCCTGTTTGTTGCCTAGCGATTTAAATGTACACTGCAATACTTCATTATGTTGGTCTTCTTTGTATGCTGAGCAGATGCAGTTCTATTTTTCAAGTATTTATTTTAGTATGTATTGCTCAACTCTGCCTACTTGGTTACCTATCAAAATATTACAGCAATCAATGGAAATGCACCCAATGATATAATTTTTTTAACTTATCAAATGTCTGCCCTAATTAAGAAGCATATTCATCAGCATTACAATTACAATATAATGAGCCAGATTAGAAGGGGCACACTAATAATAGCTTTGGTCAGGATCAGCAGTATCACTGGACCGGGCTAATATTAGCATGCAACTTCATATTAAGTCCCTGGTAAATCTCAGTTATCAGAGATGGTTAAGTGCGGCCAACACCGCCCGAGCGTAAACTATACTTTCAGTGGAGACTTTGACCGCTCTAAATAGCTCTGGTATTACAAGTTGAAAGTTTTTGTTTGTGCTTGAACGCAAACTGAAACTACACTAGGATATTTTGCATGATTTGATAACTAAAGTGAAGTGTAAGAGTCGAAAAAAATAAATAAATAAGGTATTACACTTATATATACACTTTTTTACTAAAAATATATAATCCTATTATATAAAAGTGTGTTTGTCTGAAGCTGTCATGCGCAGTACAGACAGCACGAGGACAAACACACCTGGCCTTTGAGTCCCTGCTGGTGATCTGCGCCGCGCCGCGGCAGAAGTGGGCGTGGCCGGGTGTGAGCGGGGGCGTGGCCAGCATGAATGGTCGTTAAGGGGGCGTGGCCTGACGTGAAGGGGGCGTGGCCGGGCGCAGTCGCACGATGGAAGATGGGAGAGAGAGATAGAGAGGGGGGAGAAAGAGAGGGGGAGAGAAACAGCAAAAGACAGGGGGGAGAAAGAGAGGGGGAGAGAGACAGCAAAAGACAGGGGGGAGAGAGACAGTAAAAGAGAGGGGGAGAGAGACAGCAAAAGAGATAAGGGGAAAGAGACAGCAAAAGAGAGGGGGGAAAGAGACAGCAAAAGAGAGGGGGGAGAGAGAGCGCAAAAGAGAGGGGGTGAGAGCGCGCAAAAGAGAGGGGGGTGAGAGAGCACAAAAGAGAGGGGGGAGAGAGAGAGCGCAAAATAGAGAGGGGGAGAGAGAGCTCAAAAGAGAGGGGGAGAGAGAGCTCAAAAGAGAGGGGGTGAGAGATTGCAAAAGAGAGGGGGAGAGAAAGCACAAAAGAGAGGGGGAGAGAGAGCGCAAAAGAGAGGGGGGTGAGAGAGCACAAAAGAGAGGGGGGAGAGAGCGCAAAAGAGAGAGGGGGAGAGAGAGTGCAAAAGAGAGGGGGAGAGAGAGCTCAAAAGAGAGGGGGGAGAGAGAACTCAAAAGAGAGGGGGGGAGAGAGCGCAAAAGAGAGGGGGAGAGAGAGCGCAAAAGAGAGGGGGAAAGAGAGCGCAAAAGAAAGGGTGGAAGAGAGAGCGCAAAAGAGAGGGGAGAGAGAGCACAAAAGAGAGGGGGAGAGAGAGCGCAAAAGAGAGGGGGGAGAGAGCGCAAAAGAGATGGGGGAGAGGGAGAGCGCAAAAGAGATGGGGGAGAGAGAGAGTGCAAAAGAGAGGGGGAGAGAGCACAAAAGAGAAGGGGAGAGAGAGCGCAAAAGAGAGGGGGAGAGAGAGCGCAAAAGAGTGGGGGAGAGAGCGCAAAAGAGGGGGGAGAGAAAGAGCTCAAAAGAGATGGGGAGAGAGCTCAAAAGAGAGGGGGGAGAGAGAGTGCAAAAGAGAGGGGGGAGAGAGAGCGTAAAAGAGAGAGGGAGAGAGAGCGCAAAAGAGAGGGGGGAGAGAGAGCTCAAAAGAGAGGGGAGAGAGAAATCTCAAAAGAGAGGGGGAGAGAGAGAGCAAAAGAGAGGGGGAGGGAGAGAGCGCAAGAGGTGGGGCCGCTGTACTGCAAAAATGGCCGTGTGAACGGGCTTTAGGACTAGTTTAAATATAAATGAAAAGGTTTTAAAAGGGATATGGTATATGTCAAGGTGTTTGACTAGAAAGGGCTGCAATGAGTGTATGTTTATATATATATATATATTTTGTCAGGGTATTTGCTGAGTGACATTATATAAGATATATATATATATATATATATATATATATATACATACACATATTTATATAGATAAATAATTAATTTATCTTAAAATATTCACTTTGGGGACAAATGTTTTTAAATTGTAAAGTACAGGTCTATTCAAACAGCCCCCCCCCCCCCCCCCCCAGCTATACGCAAAAACAGATGGATGCCTCAAAGAACAAAAGGAAATAAATATTTGTCCCAAAATATAAGAGATAATGTCAATTCAAAGAAACTTTTGATCACTGCATGGAATTGTGTAATAAGATTTCCTATTAGATCACCTAAACCCATGTGGTCAGAGAGACTGGAATTCTGCAGTTTGAGATACATTTCCGGGATGGCCAGGAAATATAAATATCTATTATCTAGATGTTAATTACCCCATGCTAAGTTAAAATTATCTAAGAAAGTCTTTTTAACCCTGTTTATTTTGAAAGCATTTAAGATTAAAACTTTAAAATTTAAATATATGAATTGTATAATTATCAGATCTATTTAAAATACTCAGATTATATAAATAATATATATATATTAGCCTGAGAGAAAGGCCTGATATACTATATTAAATAAGTGTCTGATAATTAAACAAATAATTGTATTGGTGAATTTAAAATGTTTGACGGTATTACAAAATAAACAGCATTTGCTTTATTCCCGAATCTGATCCCAATAAGGTTTGCAAATAAATACATCTTCAATAAGTTGTCCAATGAATTATATCTGTGTTTTTGTGCATTCAATATAACATTATCAAGAGATGTACTAAATATATAGACTATATTTATCTTAATAGGAAATGAGAATCCAATAAATATATCTGTATAATTAGTTACTACAGAGTTCACTTCCAATTACATATATGATATAAGATGGTGACTGGGAAATGCAATATATACCAGTATATTAAATTAACTGATATATTAATTAATATCATACTGAAAGTATTAAATCAAAATCCTTAAGTCACCTCATAAAAATGTGACTTTTAAATACATCTCTTAAAATTTTAAGTAGAATTGTATTGAGACACGCACTGAATATATGTGTATTATATGTAAGCAGATATGCAATTAGAAATATGTCTAATACTAAATCAATATACTCATGTTTGTTATTGAAATACACATGCTCAGCCAAACTAAATAATACCAAATCAATTTGAACAAATAGTTTATTGAGCTATAAAATATAAGTGCATTAAATAGACATATATATATATATATATATATATATATATATATATATATATATATATATATATATATATATATATATATATATATATATATACAGGTGACCCTCGTTTTACAATGGTTCAATTTACACCGTTTCAGAATAACAACCTTTTTTTCCAGTCATGTGACTGCTATTGAAAAGCACTGAGAAGCAGTGCATTTATTAAAATAGCCAGTAGGTGGAGCTGTCCGCTTGTGTTGCAGCAAAGCCAAGCAAGCTGAATTTAATCAGTTTAACCAGACCTGAGCTATCGAGCTGCATAGAAAGAACTGTTTACAGAAAAATGCAAGTGAAGTCTGTGTTGTGTGATTATTTTATTAGGTTTATAATGCTGTTTAGCAAATGTTTTTGTTCATTTAACTTACTTTAATTATATATTCTGTGTTGTGTGATTATTTTATTAGGTTTATAATGCTGTCTAGCATTTAAAGTCTTCATTTCAAAGCTTTTAAAATAATGTATTAGGTGTTACTTATGACAATTTTGAGAGGGGCCTGGAACCTATCTCCCTCACTTCCCATTGACTTACATTATAAACTGGGTTTCAATTTACAACAGTTTTGATTTACAACCATTCCTTCTGGAACCTAACCCCGGCGTAAACTGAGGGCTACCTTGTATATATATATACACACACACAGTTGTATGCAAAAGTTTAGACACCCCTGACAATTTCCATGATTTTCATTTATAAATAATTGGGTGTTTGGATCAGCAATTTCATTTTCATCTATCAAATAACTGAAGGACACAGTAATATTCCAGTAGTGAAATGAGGTTTATTGGATTAACAGAAAATGTACAATATGCATCAAAATGAAATTAGACAGGTGCATAAATTTGGGCACCCTTGTCATTTTGTTGATTTGAATACCTGTAACTACCTAGCACTGATTAATAGGAAAACACAATTGGTTTGGTAAACCCATTAAGCCTTGAACTTCATAGACAGGTGCATCCAATCATGAGAAAAGGTATTTAAGGTGGCCAATTGCAAGTTGTTGTTTTCTTTGACTCTCCTCTGAAGAGTGACAACATGGGGGCCGCAAAACAACTCTCAAATGACCTGAAAACAAAGATTGTTCAACATTATGGTTTAGGGGAAGGCTACAAAAAGCTATTGCAGAGATGTAAGCTGTCAGTGTCCACTGTAAGGAACATAGTGAGAAAATGGAAGACCACAGGCACAGTTTTTGTTAAGGCCAGAAGTGGCAGGCCAAGTAAAATATCAGAGAGGCAAAGGAAAAGGATGGTAAGAAAGGTCAAAAACAGCCCACAGACCACCTCCAAAGACCTACAACACCATCTTGCTGCAGTTGGTGTCACTGTGCATTGTTCAACAATTCAGTGCACTTTGCACAAGGAGAAGTTGTATGGGAGAGTGATGCAGAAGAAGCCTTGCCACAAACAGATTTGCTTGAGGTATGCAAATGCAAATTTTGGAAGAAGGTGCTGTGGACTGATGAAACAAAGATTGAGTTATTTGGTCATAACAAGGGGTGTTATGCATGGTGGCAAAAGAACACATCATTCCAATACAAACACTTGCTACCCACAGTAAAATTTGGTGGATGTTCCATCATGCTGTGGGCTGTGTGGCCAGTGCCGGCTCTGGGAATCTTGTTAAAGTTGATGGTTGCATGGATTCCACTCAATATCAGCAGATACTTGAAAATAATGTTGAGGAATCAGTCACAAAGTTGAAGTTATGCCGGGGGATGGATATTTCAACAAGACAATGACCCAAAACACTGCTCAAAATCTACTCTGGCATTTATGCAGAGTACAATGTTCTGGAAAGGTCATCCCAGTCCCCAGACCTGAATATCATTAAAAATCTGTGGGCTGATTTGAAGCGGGCTGTCCATGCTCGGCAACCTTCAAACCTACCTGAACTGGAGATGTTTTGCAAGGAGGAATGGTCAAAAATACCTTCATCCAGAATCCAGACACTCATTACAGGCTATAGGAAGCATCTAGAGGCTGTTATTTCTGCTAAAGGAGGCTCTACTAAATATTGATGCAATATTTCTGTTGGGGTGCCCAAATTTATGCATATTGTCTAATTTATTCACCTGTCTAATTTCGTTTTGATGCATATTGCACATTTTCTGTTAATGCAATAAACCTCATTTCACTACTGAAATATTACTGTGTCCTTCATTTATTTGATAGATCAAAATGAAATTGCTGATCCAAACACCCAATTATTTATAAATGAAAATCATGGAAATTGTCAGGCGTGCCTAAACTTTTGCATACAACTGTGTGTGTATGTATGTATATATATATATATATATATATATATATACTGTATATATATATATATATATATATATATATATACACAGTGGATATATAGGGGCCTATTTATCAAGCCGTCAACCGTAAATACGCTGGAATTCCACAGCGTAATTGTGGAGAGCTTGATTTGCCTTATTTATCAAAGGCTACAGACCGGCAAAAGTAGAATTTTGTGACGTAACACACGATCCGCTGGTCTCAGTCCGACACAGATTGATGGTTACGTCACTACAGATGTTCCGAATGCAAATTCGGCACTATCTGACTACTTTTGCTAGTTATCAAAAATCTACCAGGTACGCTCGCCACAATTTCGGCCCAGCGTACCTGGTTTTCAATCTGCCGCCCTGGAGGTGGCGAATGCCATAGGAATCAATGGGAGTCTGAAAGCAGCGAAAGCTTATGTTTGCTGCTGCCCGATATCCCATTGATTTCTATGGTATAATAAAAGTAACGTTTACACCTAACACCCTAACATGTACCCGAGTCTAAACACCCCTAATCTGCTGCCCCTACACCGCCGCCACCTACATTATACTTATTAACCCCTAATCTGCTGCCCCTACACCGCCGCCACTTACATTATACTTATCAACCCCTAATCTGCCTCCCCGACACCGCCGACACCTACATTATACTTATCAAACCCTATCCTGCCGCTCCCGGAGACCACCGCAACTAAATAAATTTATTAACCCCTAAACCCCTGGCCTCCCACATCACTAGCACTTACTAAACCTATTAACCCCTAAACCGCCAGCCACCCACATCGCCATAAATTAAATTAAGCTATTAACCCCTAAACCTAACAACCCGCTAACCTTACATTAAATATTAACTCATCCCTATCTTATAATAAATTTAAACTTACCTTTAGATTTAAATTAAACTATATTAAACTATTAATTAATTTTCCCTAACTGTTATACTAAAATTATATTAAACTATATTAAACTAATTAATTTAATCTACACTAACTATTATACTAAAATTACAATAAACTATTTTAAATTAATAATTAATCTACCCTAACTGTTATACTAAAGCTACAATAAACTAAAAATTAAATTAACTATATTATATATTTAAACACCTAACCCTACTCAAATAATTTAAATCTACACTAAAAAATTACAAAGCTACAAAAAACCAATGGCTAGATTACGAGTTTTGCCTTAGGCTTAAAAAGCAGCGTTGGCCGGTCCCAACGCTGCTTTTTAATGCCCACTGGTATTACGAGTCTTGAAGGTACAGGTCTACCGCTCACTTTTTTGGCCAGACTTGGAAATACCGCAAATCCACTTACGTAAATTGCGTATCCTCTTTTTTCAATGGGACTTGCATAGCGCCGGTATTACGAGTCTGCCAAAAAGTGAGCGGTACACCCTTTCCTGTCAAGACTGGTACCGCATTTTAAAGTCAGTAGTTAAGAGTTTTACACTACAACGCCGTAGCATAAAACTCTTAACTAAAGTGCTAAAAAGTACACTAACACCCATAAACTACCTATTAACCCCTAAACCGAGGCCCTCCCACATCGCAAACACTAAAAGAATATTTTTAACCCCTAATCTGCCGAACCGGACATCGCCACCACTATAATAAATATATTAACCCCTAAACCGCTGTACTCCCGCCTCACAAACATTAGTTAAATATTATTAACCCCTAATCTGCCGTCCCCAACATCGCCGACACCTACCTACATTTATTAACCCCTAACCTGCCGCCCCCAACATCGCCGCCACTATACTAAAGTTATTAACCCCTAAATCTAAGTCTAACCCTAACCCCCCTAATTTAAATATAATTTAAATAAATCTAAATAAAATTACTATAATTAACTAAATTATTCCTATTTAAAACTAAATACTTACCTATAAAATAAACCCTAAAATAGCTACAATATAACTAATAGTTACATTGCATCTAGCTTAGGGTTTATTTTTATTTTACAGGCAAGTTTGTATTTATTTTAACTAGGTAAAATAAATACAAAAGTACCTGTAAAATAAAACCTAACCTAAGTTACACTAACACCTAACACTACACTATAATTAAATGAATTCCCTAAATTAAATACAATTAAATACAATTAAATAAAATTAGCTAAAGTACAAAAAAAACTAACACTAAATTACAGAAAATAATAAACAAATTACAAGATTTTTAAACTAATTACACCTAATCTAATCCCCCTAACAAATTAAAAAGCCCCCCCAAAATAAAAAAAGCCCTACCCTACACTAAATTACAAATAGCCCTTAAAAGGGCCTTTTACGAGGCATTGCCCCAAAGTAATCAGCTCTTTTATCTGTAAAAAAAAATTACAAATCCCCCCCAACATTAAAACCCACCACCCACACAACCAACCCTACTCTAAAACCAACCCAATACCCCCTTAAAAAAACCTAACACTAACCCCTTGAAGATCACCTTACCGGGAGAAGTCTTCATCCAACCGGGCCGAAGTCCTCAACGAATCAGGCAGAAGTGGTCCTCCAGACAGGTAGAAGTGGTCCTCCAGACGGGCAGAAGTCTTCATCCAGACGGCATCTTCTATCTTCATCCATCCGGCGCGGAGCGGGTCCATCTTCAAGACATCCGACATGGAGCATCCTCTTCTTTCCACAGCGACTGAAGAATGAAGGTACCTTTAAGTGACGTCATCCAAGATGGCATCCCTTCGATTCCGATTGGCTGATAGAATTCTATCTAAAAGATAAATTGGACCTGCGCCAACAAACCCCTATATGCCTAAGGGTGATGGCCCCTAGTGGCCACCTGAAAAGTCAATGGTAATAGAGTAGAATAGAATTCTATCAGCCAATCGGAATTAAGGTAGAAAAAATCCTATTGGCTGATGCAATTGGCCAATAGGATTGAACTGGCATTCTATTGGCTGATTGGAACAGCCAATAGAATGCCAGCTCAATCCTATTGGCAGATTGGATCAGCCAATAGGATTGAACTTCAATCCTATTGGCTGATTGCATCAGCCAATAGGATTTTTCCTACTTTAATTCCGATTGGCTGATAGAATTCTATCAGCCAATCGGAATTGAAGGTACGCCATCTTGGATGATGTCACTTAAAGGAACCTTCATTCTTCAGTTGCCGTAGAAAGAAGAGGATGCTCAGCGTCGGATGTCTTGAAGATGGACCCGCTCCGCGCCGGATGGATGAAGATAGTAACTTAGTGTTTGTTATTTTTTGTAACTTAGTTGTTAGTTTTTGTTAACTTAGTAATTTTTTAGTGTAGATTTAAATTATTTGAGTAGGGTTAGTTGTTTAAATATATAATATATTTAATTTAATTTGTAGTTTTATGTAATTTTATTATAAAAGTTAGGTTAGATAAATGTGGGGGGCTGGCTGTTTAGGGGTTAATACATTTATTTAGTTGCGGTGGGCTCCGGGAGCGGCAGGATAGGGGTTAATAACTTTATGTAGGTGGCGACGGTGTAGGGGCGGCAGATTAGGGTTTAATAAGTATAATGTAGCTGGCGGTGGGCTCTGGGAGCGGAGGAATAGGGGTTAATATGTTTATTAGAGTGGCGGTGGGCTCCGGGAGCGGCGGTTTAGGGGTTAATAACTTTATTTAGTTGCGGAGGGGTCGGGGAGCGGCGGTATAGGGGTTAAACAGTTTAGTATAGTGGTTGTGTTCAGTGACAGTATACAAATAAAGCTGGGGAAAAGCCGAATAGCAGCGAGATCGATGACTTAGTTAACAACAGTCCGCTGCTCATCGCCCCGTACTTGGTGTGCGGCTTTTTGACAGATTTTTTTGTTAAATATGGAGAATGTATTCAGGTCCGCGGCAGCGATGTTAGGCGAGCGTATTGGTGCCGGCGAATGCAGCACAGTTGACGGCTTGATAAGTAGGCCTCATAAAGTCTACACACCCCTGTTAAAATGTCAGGTTTCTGTGATGTAAACAAATGTGACAAAGATAAATCATTTCAGAACTTTTTCCACCTTTAATATGACCTTTAAACTGTACATCTTAATTGAAAAACAAACTGAAACTTTCTAAGTGGATGGAAGTAAAAATAAAAAAACTAAAATAATATGGTTGCATAAGTGTGAACACCCTTTTATAACTGGGGATGTAGCTGTGTTAAGAATTAAGCAATCACATTCAAAATCATGTTTAATAGGAGTCAGTACACACCTGTCATCATTTAAAGTGCCTCTGATTAACCCCAAATAAAGTTCAGCTGTTCTAGTAGGTCTTTCCTGACATTTTGTTAGTCGCATCCTACAGCAAAAGCCATGGTCCGCAGAGAGCTTCTAAAGCATCAGAGGGATCTCATTGTTAAAAGGTATCAGTTAGGAGAAGGGTACAAAAGAATTTCCAAGGCATTAGATATACCATGGAACACAGTGAAGACAGTCATCATCAAGTGGAGAAAATATGGCGCAACAGTGACATTACCAAGAACTGGACGTCCCTCCAAAATTGATGAAAAGACAAGAAGAAAACTGGTCTGGGAGGCTGCCAAGAGGCCTACGGCAACATTAAAGGAGCTGCAGGAATATCTGGCAAGTACTGGCTGTGTGGTACATGTGACAACAATCGCCCGTATTCTTCATATGTCTGGGCTATGGGGTAGAGTGGCAAGACGGAAGCCTTTTCTTACGAAAAAAAACATCCAAGCCAGGCTAAATTTTGCAAAAACACATCTGAAGTTTCCCAAAAGCATGTCGCAAAAGGCGTTCTGGTCTGATGAAACCAAAGTTGAACTTTTTGGCCATAATTCTATAAGATATGTTTGGCACAAAAACAATACTGCAAATCACCAAAAGAACACCATACCCACAGTAAAGCATGGTGTTGGCAGCATCATGCTTTGGGGCTGTTTTTCTTCAGCTGAAACTGGGGCCTTAGTCAAGGTAGAGGAAATAATGAACAGTTCCAAATACCAGACGATATTGGCACAAAACCTTCAGGCTTCTGCTTGAAAGCTGAACATGAAGAGGAACTTCATCTTTCAGCATGACAATGACCCAAAGCATAAATCCAAATCAACAAAGGAATGGCTTCACCAGAAGAAGATTAAAGTTTTGGGATGGCCCAGCCAGAGCCCAGACCTGAATCCAATTGAAAATCTGTGGGGGTGATCTGAAGAGGGCTGTGCACAGGAGATGCCCTCGCATTCTGACAGATTTAGAGTGTTTTTGCAAAGAAGAGTGGGCAAATCTTGCCAAGTCAAGATGTGCCATGCTGAAAAACTCATAACCAAAAAGTCTGACTGCTGTAATAAAATCAAAAGGTGCTTCAATAAAGTATTAGTTTAAGGGTGTGCACACTTATGCAACCACATTATTTTAGTGTTTTATTTTTATTTCTCTTTACCTAAAAGATTTCAGTTTGTTTTTCAATTGTGTTGTACAGTTTATAGGTCACATTAAAGGTGGAAAAAGTTCTGAAATGATTTATCTTTGTCTCATTTTTTACATCACAGAAACCTGACATTTTAACAGAGGTGTGTACACTTTTCTTCTATAAGGTACGACGAGTCCACTGATTCATCCATTACTTGTGGGATATTATCTCCTGCTAACAGGAAGTGGCAAAGAGCACCACAGCAGAGCTGTCTATATAGCTCCTCCCTTAGCTCCACCCCCTAGTCATTCTCTTTGCCTACTCTAAGTACTAGGAAGGGTAAAGTGAAAGAGGTGATAAAATATTAGTTTTTAATTTCTTCAAGCAAGGTTTTTTGTTTTAAATGGTACCAGTGTTTACTCTCAGGCAGCAGATGGATGAAGACTTCTGCCTGGAGGATGATGATCTTAGCATGTGTGACTAAGATCCAGTGCTGTTCCCACAGAGGCTGAGGGGTACAAGAGACTTCAGTGTGAGGAACGTTTTCATGCTATATAGCAGTGAGGTATGTTCAGTCATTTTTTCTGGAGAGACTGTGTATTTCAGAAAGGCTGACAGTATCCCCATGAGGGTAAGGGTAAGCAGTAATCCTAAGAGCTATAGAAAGGCATTACTTAGTTTGCATAAGGGGCTAATTACAAAAATGATTGACACTGTGTTTGAATGTTTGTGGGCAAACGTTTTATGAACTGGGAGTGCTGTTAACGTTTTGTGGGCAATAACGTTTTTTGGGCAACTTTATTGAGGGTACACTTGGCTTATTTTTTGGGTCTCAGAACCCACATGGCTAGCTTAAAGCCGCTCTGGTGCGGTTCTTTGAGGCTGTAGAGACATCGAGTGAGATGGGCGGGGCCTATTTTCGCGCCTCAGATGCGCAGCTGTTTTCACTCAGCAAGCTCCAACTCCTGAGGGCCCTTGTGAATGTTTTGGGCCAAATCGAAGCTTTAACCCCATATTTACTATCCCTGAGGGCAGTACCGTTTTTTAAGATTGTTATTTTTTCACTAAATAAAGTTTTTTCAAGCTTGTTTGTGTTCATTACTAGCCTGTACAACATGTCTGACATTGAGGAAAGCCAATGTTCAATGTGTTTAGAAGCCATTGCGGAACCCCCACTTAAAATGTGTCCCTCATGCACTGAAAGGGCAATAAATTGCAAAGAACATCAGTCAGAAGGGAATCAGGTTATGCCATCTAATTCTCCTCAAGTGTCACAACCATTAACGCCCGCACAAGCGACGCCAAGTACTTCTAGTGCGTCTAATTCTTTCACCCTGCAAGATATAGCCGCAGTTATGAATACTACCCTCACAAAGGTTTTATCTAAGCTGCCTGGGTTGCAGGGGAAGCGCAGTAGGTCTGGTGTGAGAATAAATACTGAGCCCTCTGACGCTTTATTAGCCATATCCGATGTACCCTCACAATGTTCTGAGTTGGGGGTGAGGGATTTGCTGTCTGAGGGAGAGATTTCTGAATCAGGAAAGATGTTCCCTCAGACAGACTCAGATATGACGGCTTTTAAATTTAAACTAGAACACCTCCGCTTATTGCTCAGGGAGGTTTTAGCGACTCTGGATGATTGTGACCCTATTGTAGTTCCAGAGAAATTGTGTAGAATGGACAGATATGTAGAGGTTCCTGCCTACACTGATGTTTTTCCGGTCCCTAAGAGGATTTCGGACATTGTTACTAAGGAATGGGATAGACCAGGTATTCCGTTCTCTCCCCCTCCTACTTTTAAGAAAATGTTTCCCATATCAGACACCATGCGGGATTCGTGGCAGACGGTTCCTAAGGTGGAGGGAGCTATTTCTACCCTGGCTAAGCATACAACTATACCTATTGAGGATAGTTGTGCTTTCAAAGATCCTATGGATAAAATATTAGAGGGTCTCCTAAAGAAAATATTTGTTCATCAGGGTTTTCTTCTGCAACCTATAGCGTGCATTGTTCCTGTAACTACTGCAGCTGCTTTTTGGTTCGAGGCTCTGAAGGAGGCTCTTCAGGTTGAGACCCCATTAGATGATATTCTGGATAGAATTAGGGCTCTCAAGTTAGCTAATTCTTTCATTACAGATGCCGCTTTTCAACTGGCTAAATTAGCGGCAAAGAATTCAGGTTTTGCCATTTTAGCGCGTAGAGCGTTATCGCATAAGTCCTGGTCTGCTGATGTGTCATCAAAATCTAAGCTTTTAGCTATCCCTTTCAAAGGTAAGACCCTATTCGGGCCTGAACTGAAAGAGATCATTTCAGACATCACTGGAGGGAAAGGCCATGCCCTTCTTCAGGATAAGACAACTAAGATGAGGACCAAACAAATAATTTTCATTCCTTTCGAAACTTCAAAGGTGGTCCCTCTGCCAGACTTGGAACAAAGGTAAACAGGCCAAGAAGCCCACTGCTGCCATCAAGACAGCATGAAGGGTAGCCCCCGATCCGGGACCGGATCTAGTAGGGGGCAGACTTTCTCTCTTTGCTCAGGCTTGGGCAAGAGACGTTCAGGACTCCTGGGCGTTAGAAATCGTAACCCAGGGGTATCTTCTAGATTTCAAAAATGCTCCTCCAAGGGGGAGATTCCATTTTTCTCAATTGTCTGTAAACCAGACAAAAAGAGAGGCGTTCTTACGCTGTGTAGAAGACCTATATACCATGGGAGTGATCTGCCCAGTTCCGAAAAAAGAACAGGGGCAGGGGTTTTACTCCAATCTGTTTGTAGTTCCCAAAAAAGAGGGAACCTTCAGACGAATTTTAGATCTCAAGATTCTAAACAAATTTCCCAGAGTCCCATCCTTCAAGATGGAGACCATTCTGACTATTTTACCAATGATACAGGAGGGTCAATATATGACCACAGTGGAATTAAAGGATGCGTATCTACACATCCCTATCCACAAAGATCATCACCAGTTCCTCAGGTTCGCCTTTCTGGACAAGCATTACCAGTTTGTGGCTCTTCCCTTAGGGTTGGCCACAGCTCCCAGAATTTTCACAAAGGTGCTAGGGTACCTTCTGGCGGTTCTAAGGCCGCGGGCCATAGCAGTGGCGCCTTATCTGGATGATATCTTAATTCAGGCGTCAACTTTCCAACTACCCAACTCTCACATGGATATCATGTTGGCTTTTCTAAGATCTCACGGGTGGAAGGTGAACGTAAAAAAGAGTTCACTTATCCCCCTCACAAGAGTTCCATTCCTGGGAACTCTGATAGATTCGGTAGACATGAAAATTTTCTGACGGAGGTCAGGAAATCAAAGATTTTAACCACCTGCCGAACTCTTCATTCCATTCCTCGGCCGTCCGTGGCTCAGTGTATGGAGGTAATCGGTCTAATGGTAGTGGCAATGGACATAGTTCCGTTTGCTCACTTGCATCTCAGACCACTGCAACTATGCATGCTCAATCAGTGGAATGGGGATTATGCAAATTTATCTCCTCAGATAAATCTGGATCAAGAGACCAGAGACTCTCTTCTTTGGTGGTTGTCACAGGATCATCTGTCCCATGGAATGTGTTCCCGCAGGCCAGCATGGGTCATAGTGATGACGGACGCCAGCCTATTGGGCTGGGGTGCAGTCTGGAATTCCCTGAAAGCACAGGGTATGTGGACTCAGGAGGAGGCTCTCCTCCCGATAAATATTCTAGAACTGAAAGCGATATTCAATGCGCTTCAGACGTGGCCTCAGCTGGCTTTGGCCAGATTCATAAGATTCCAGTCGGACAATATCACGACTGTAGCATATATCAATCATCAGGGGGGAACAAAGAGTTCTCTAGCGATGATGGAGGTTTCAAAAATAATTCGATGGGCAGAGGCTCACTCTTGCCATCTATCAGCAATCTATATCCCAGGAGTGGAGAACTGGGAGGCGGATTTTCTAAGTCGTCAGACTTTTCATCCGGGGGAGTGGGAACTTCATCCGGAGGTGTTTGCACAATTGATTCATCAATGGGGCACACCAGAATTGGATCTGATGGCATCTCGTCAGAATGCAAAACTTCCTTGTTACGGGTCCAGATCGAGGGATCCTCAAGCAGTACTTATAGATGCTCTAGCAGTACCTTGGTCGTTCAACCTGGCTTATGTGTTTCCACCATTTCCTCTTCTTCCTCGTCTGATCGCCAGAATCAAACAGGAGAGAGCTTTGGTGATTTTGATAGCACCTGCGTGGCTACGCAGGACTTGGTATGCAGATCTGGTGGACATGTCATTACTGCTACCGTGGACTCTGCCACGGAGACAGGACCTTCTCATTCAGGGTCCGTTCCAACATCCACATCTAGTTTCTCTGTGGCTGACTGCCTGGAGATTGAATGCTTGATTTTATCCAAGCGGGGTTTCTCGGAGTCGGTCATAGATACCTTGATTCAGGCTCGAAAGCCTGTCACTAGGAAAATGTATCATAAGATATGGCGTAAATATCTTTATTGGTGCGAATCCAAAGGCTACTCATGGAGTAAGATAAGGGTTCCTAGGATTTTGTCCTTTCTCCAAGAAGGATTGGAGAAGGGGTTAACAGCTAGTTCCTTAAAGGGACAGATATCTGCTTTGTCAATTTCATGCACAAGCGTCTGGCAGATGTTCCAGACATTCAGTTGTTCTGTCAGGCTTTAGTTAGAATCAAGCCTGTGTTTAAACCTGTTGCTCCGCCATGGAGTTTGAATTTAGTTCTTAACGTTCTTCAAGGGGTTCCGTTTGAACCTATGCATTCCATAGATATTACATTTTTATCTTGGAAAGTTCTGTTTTTAGTTGCTATCTCTTCGGCTCGAAGAGTTTCTGAGCTATCTGCATTGCAATGCGACTCGCCTTATCTGGTTTTCCATGCTGATAAGGTGGTTTTGCGTACCAAACCTGGATTCCTTCCTAAGGTTGTTACCAATAAGAATATTAATCAGGAAATTGTTGTTCCTTCTCGGTGTCCTAATCCTTCCTCTAAGAAGGAGCGTCTGTTGCACAACTTGGACGTGGTTCGTGCTTTGAAGTTTTATTTGCAAGCGACCAAAGATTTCCGTCAAACATCTTCTTTCTTTGTTGTCTATTCTGGAAAACGTAGAGGTCAAAAAGGAAAGGCTACCTCTCTTTCTTTTTGGCTGAAAAGCATCATCCGTTTGGCATATGAGACTGCTGGACAGCAGCCTCCTGAAAGAATTACAGCTCACTCTACTAGAGCGGTGGTCTCCACATGGGCTTTTAAAAATGATGCTTCTGTTGAACAGATTTGTAAGGCTGCGACTTGGTCTTCGCTTCATACCTTTTCCAAATTTTCCAAATTTTATACTTTTGCTTCTTCGGAGGCTATTTTTGGGAGAAAAGTTCTTCAAGCAGTGGTGCCTTCTGTTTAGCCATCTGTCTTGTCCCTCCCGTTCATCCATGTCCTGTAGCTTTGGTATTGTATCCCACAAGTAATGGATGAATCCGTGGACTTGTCGTACCTTATAGAAGAAAAGTAAATTTATGCATACCTGATAAATTAATTTCTTCTATGGTACGACGAGTCCACGGCCCGCCCTGTCATTTTAAGTCAGATTATATTTTTTTATTTTAAACTTCAGTCACCTCTGCACCTTTTAGTTTCTCCTTTTTCTTCCTGTACCTTCGGCCGAATGACTGGGGGGTGGAGCTAAGGGAGGAGCTATATAGACAGCTCTGCTGTGGTGCTCTTTGCCACTTCCTGTTAGCAGGAGATAATATCCAACAAGTAATGGATGAATCCGTGGACTCGTCGTACCATAGAAGAAATTAATTTATCAGGTAAGCATAAATTTACTTTTTATATCCAATATATATATATATATATATATATATATATACACATACATACATACATACATACACACACTTTATAGTAAGCCAGGCACTCTTGCTTAATTCAAATAAATTCTTTATTATCCGGTACAATCCGGTATTCCCTCACATTGGACCTTTGTCAAGGGTACAAATCTGTCAAAACAGTACACAGGTAATCACAAAAAGTTCTACTTACATATTTACAATGTCACACATGGAAACACAGAACAAATCATCAAACCAGAAGTGATGTCATACCTGATCCGGGTCCGGCTATCACATACTTCCCCTTCATTAACCAAAGACTTTAAGGCCCCCAGACTAAACAACAAGCCAATCAGAGCAGCAAGGCATAACTATCGCCCTGACAACCAGCAAGCATAAAAAAGTGAACACTACCTGCAGCAAAATAAAAATATACTTGCAACTAAAAAAATTAAAACATTATTATTTTTACCAGAAATGACAGACACTTGCGGAATACAAATCTATTACAGAAGTCTAAACCTAAACATAATATAGATGGAGGTGGCACGAGCATTGAAAAAATTATTTACTCAGTACTATGCTCCAAAGCATACATATTTAATCTCACTTCAAATACAGCAAAAATATAGTAGATCTCTATCTCTCAGAGAAAAAACATGATAACTTTACTTGTTTATTTAACCCCCATGGGGCCATTGTTTGTAGGCAATATATCCACTCCACCTCCCTACAGAGTAACTGTTTTTTAGTGTCGCCCCCTCTTGGATGGCGTTTAATCTGATCTATGGGCATACACCTCAGGTCAGCCACACCATGGCTAGCTTCCAAAAAATGTAAGGTAACCGTGTGGTCACTTTTTTTTATTTTTTAAGGCCTGTCTGATTGTAGATTTATGAATTGCAATTCTGTCCTTTAGGGGGCGCTCCGTTTTACCAACATACATTAACCCACATGGGCACTTAATTATATATACAACCATTTCAGATGAACAAGTTAACCTGTGCTTTAAGTGCATAATCTTCCCAGTACGTGGGTGTCCAAATGATTCCCCTAAAATCAACCTATTGCAAGTGACACATCCGTCAGACCTATAAATAAACAAGTAAAGTTATCATGTTTTCTCTCTGAGAGATAAAGATCCACTGTTACACTATATGTTTGCTGTATTTGAAGTGAGATTAAATATGTATGCTTAGGAGCATAGTACTGAGTAAATAATTTTTTCAATGCTTGTGCCACTAACATCTATATTATGTTTAGGTTTAGACTTTTGTAATAGATTTGTATTCCGTAAGTGTCTGTCACTCTCTGATCCGGCTCTAGATTCATCTTTTGCTAAAAATAATAATGTTTTAATTTTTTAATTTTTTTAGTTGCAAGTATATTTTTATTTTGCTGCAGGTAGTGTTCACTTTTTTTCTGCTTGCTGGTTGTCAAGGCAATAGTTATGCCTTGCTGCTCTGATTGGCTTGTTGTTTGGCCAGGGGGCCTTAAAGTCTTTGATTAATGATGGGGAAGTATGTGATAGCCGGACCCGGCAAGAGTGCCTGGTTTACTATACAGTGTGTCTATTTCTATGGACTGAGCACCTGCAGATTTGCACAGCAAGGGAGTGCAGTGGTTTGATTTTTATATATATACTGTGTATATATATATATATATATATATATATATATATATATATACTGTATATTTATATATCCCTGTAATGTAATGTGAGAAAGAGAATATTTTAAAAATGTACATGTCTCATTCTTATTCCTGTTGTTCCCCCGATTGGCTAGTACTACAGATCCTATTGGAATGATTAGAGAATGAAGGAGTGGCTTATGACTTATTTAGGCTTTCACTTTATGCAAGAGGACAGTCTCACTTTGTAAGAGAGAGATACACACATTTTGGGCCTATACTTTCTCTGACTCCTGGCTGGAACACTCTCTATGGACAAGGGTGATACTCTGTGACCTGTATACCTGCAAAAGAAGTGAAATATTCCTTCACATATGACCAATAGAATATCTGGAAGCTGAACTCTCAATTTGGTTATCTGGTAATGTATGTGCGTTTAATTTATTTTATATAATAGATAGGCCTTAGCAGAGAAATTCATTATAGCATGGTATAGCTACAGCTGTGAATTAAAAGGTATCTTTTTCTTATATTTAATATTAATTAGAGCAGGGTAGTAAGTATACTGGTGTTAAATATTATTATTAAGAAAGGATTTAGGTATTTTAATGTCATAAGTTATTTGTAGTTATTGTGATATAGTTTAGAATGTGTTTTATTGTGGCTAAATAAGAAGTTATTTCATGCTAGATTAATTAGTATATGTTGAATTGGTAGTATTGTGTAACAATATCTGGGTTTAAGTAAGTATATTAGATTATATTGGGTTGAAAATAGCTTAATTATATTTCCCTGGGAATTCCATTAGATTGTGTGAGTTAAGCTAAGATTTCATTGTGAGATTTGAACATAGGTGAATACAAACATTGTTAAATAAGCTATATATATTCAATTGATTAAACTTTTCGGCTATTTATACATTATTCTTGTATAATTCCTTTGTGATATTTAATAAGCGATTCATTCTGAGTTAAGGTTAATTTATAGAAGTTTTTTGCCCATTCATGGGATAATAGACATATATATTTGGTCATAATTAATACAATATTTTCTGCATGAATATAATCAATGTGTTTATAGAGATTAACTGGTCAGAACTGGTTTAATAATAATTTCATTGTCAAATGTATAGATATCTCAATAGTGCTATTTTAGAGTATACTACAAAGGTTTGATCTTTCACTGGAGTGTACTGATATAATTTAGATTATATTAATTGGAGGTATTGCTGACAATAATTTTGATATTGTTATTCATTTTTAATATTCATAATTCCATTAATAAACGTTGGAGTTACTGTTGAGACCTAGGATATATAAATATATATAATTACACAACAGACTGTATCATCATCAAACTAAGTTTAATGAACAAAAAGTTTTTTTTACTTGCCTTTTTCTGCAAACAGTTCTCTGCATTGAGTCTGCAGCTAAGGGAAGTGGCTGATGGATCTTGTTCCTTTGAAAGCTGATCCATTGATCACGTCTGGCTTGCTTGGCTTTGCATCTCTTTGCTGCAACACAAGCGGACAGCTCCACCTACTGGCTATTTTAATGCACTGCTTCTCAATGATTTTCAATAGCAGTCAATTCTTTTCAATAGCAGTCAAATGACTGAAAAAGGGCGTTATTCTGAAACGGCGCAAATTGAACCGTTGTAAACCAAGGGCCACCTGTATATAAATATACAATAAAAAGTAAATTGTTCTGCATGTGAAGAACATTAGAACGTGAACTATTAATAACTCCTGACAGGTTAGCGCACAAGTATATGTGTTTGTGCTCTCCATTGACTTCTATGGGAAGAAGTTAATGTGGTCATAATATTTGGTTAGTGCGCGTTAGGTTTTGCTCTCGCGCTAACTTGTAATACAAGTGCAACCCGACTCGTGAAAAATAAATAGAGTTCCACTCATAATCTAGCCCAAAATATGGTAATTTGGGAAGATAACTTTGTGCTCGACTAATTTAGTGACAAGGCATATGAAAACTACACAACTGGGTTTACTATTGGATTTCTAATGGCTTGATATTGAAAGACTGTTCAAAGCTCTCTTCTTATGCATTGTAATATCCCCACTGGAGTCATTTTAAGAAGTTAAAATACAAGGAATATGCTGAAATGTACAAGTAAATCTCCTTTTATAATATTTAAAAAAAAATCCAATAACATGCAAAAGGAGTATCATAAGAAAACTATTTTAATGCACCTAAAACGCAATCATTCATTACTTCTCTGTGCTAAAGGAACATTTACTTTTCCATAAAACTTCATGATATAGTATTTTCAAGTTACCCCTATGATATATTTGTTCTTCATTAAATTACAATTCTATCTAAAATCAATTAACTTTCTGAAGGCAATGTTCTTGCCAGTTTATTAAACTCTTTATTGTGCATCAATATATGCATGCACTTCATTACTGCATGCAATCAATTCCAGCTCTGTTGCACATAATTTAGAATTTGTATTCATTTCATTAGTTCATTAGTTTGTATTTTAAATATACTTGGCGCAATAAAATAAACATTGATAAAATAATTATAATTCATTTCATATGTGTAATAGTTCTTTTATAATTAGGATTTCAAAAACAAACAATGAAATGTAAAAGGAAATTAATTTATATTTTGTTTTTTTCTGTATCATCAAACTTGTAATGGCTGGATCATGAAAAAACAACTTAAAGGGACAGTCAAAACCAGAATTTTTGTTGTTTAAAAAGAAAGATAATCCCTTTATTACCCATTCCCCAGTTTTGCATAACCAACACAGTTATAATAATACACGTTTTACCTCTGTAATTATCTTGTATCTAAGCTTCTGCTGACTGCCCCCTTATTTCAGTTCTTTTGACAGACATGCAGTTTAGCCAATCAGTGCTCAGTCCTAGGTCACTTTACATGCATGAGCTCAATGTTATCTATATGAAACATGTGAACTAATGCCCTCTAGTGGTCAAAATGTATTCAGATTAGAGGCAGTCTTCAAGGTCTAAGGAATTAGCATATGAACCTCCTACTTTTAGCTTTCAACTAAGAATACCAAGAGAACAAAGCAAAATTGGTGATAAAAGTAAATTGGGAAGTTGTTTAAAATTGCATACCCTATTTAAAACATGAAAGTTTTTTTTGGACTTGACTGTCCCTTTAAAAATGAATTAGTTTGCTTCACAGTAATGCCTGACAGCTCAGATACACAACACTATCTGATTGATTGGAAATGAAGAGCTGATAATTAAAATAGGATAAGGAAAAATAAATGTAAGGTTAGATTTGGAGACTTGTAAAGCATAAGAAAAACTTTGTAGTCAATAGATATTTCACTGATATAAAGATATCTATACTATTATATTAAAATGTACATTACATTATTTTTTAATATGCACATAAAAATGAATCAATAGATTGCACAATTCTGTATATAAAAATATTGTTTTAAAATAAAAAATAATGTAATTGTCAGGTTGTGCTCGTATTATGAGTTGAATGTAATCTTGTTAACTTGACGAGCTCCAAAAGCTGATCTTAGAATATTGCATGTGTGTTTACGTATTTCCCCATAGAAGTCAATGGAACACCCAAATCGCATGTTCTAAATGATTTATATATATATATATATATATATATATATATACATAGTATATATATATACACACACATACATATATATATATACTGTATATATATATATATATATATATATATATACACACACATATGTAAATAAGTATTTATGTATTTATTTATATGTGTATATGTCTGTAAATACATAAATACACATATGAATACATAAATACCTATGTACACATTTATAGACATTTCTCTAGACATGTACTGTATATGTTTGTATATCTATGTTAAAGCCCTTTGCAGCCTTTTTTCCCTAACACCTAAAACCTCATATCTTTGAGCCCTTATAACTTTGTATTGCAATTTATTTTAATACTTTTATTAGATGGTCTTTTTATGAGTGTAATGTATTTTTAATGTGTTTTGTGCAACTTTTTTTTATTTTGCAAAACAATAAACCAGAGCTCTGAGGACGTGCTAATCATTCTAGCGTTAAACTTGCGATTGCACTCAAGCAATCACGTTTACTTTGAACTTGTCATCATACGAGCGGTAAACCCAACAAGTGCAAACACCCACAATAATCTCTTTATCGCTCGCGCGTTACTGTTAGCGCTCCACTAGTAATATGGCCCTTAATGAGAATACATAGCAAACTTTTTTTTTATAGGCATAATTAAACTTTACGGGCAATTTTTCTTTCAGGATTGATCTTCTTTATAGTGTACAGAGACTTTCCAGTTTACTTCTTTTATCAAATTTGCTGCATTCTCTTGGTATCCTTTGTTGAAGAAGCAGCAATGCACTACTGTGAGCTAGCTGAACATATCAGTAAGCCAATGACAAGAGGCATATTTGTGCTCTCACCAATCAGCAGCTAGTTCCTGCGCCTACGTAGGTATGCTTTTCAACAAAGGATATCAATAAAACTAAGCAGAACAGTTCTAGTGAGATCAACTGAGTTGCTCCTATTTTGTATGGACTTCCACTTTCAAGGATCCTGGCATAACAAAAATGTTTTAGAAATGTTTGCTTACAAAAACAAACCAAAATTAGACAAAACACCCTCTGTAAACAGTCTAAAAATGCACAACTTGAAAAAGGTTCAATGTAAAATCAAATAAATAAAAACAACATCATGAGCTTTGACATATTGAGAAATGCTCTGTGGCACAAGATACTTCACATGAGCAATCAATTCTTTCTAAATCATACATGCTGAGCCGCTGGTTAAGGTGAAAACTCTAGAACACGTCTCGAGAATGACCTAATGATTACACACATTTACAGAACCAGTTTTTCATTTGTTTCTAAATCATATATGCTGAGTTGAGATTTAGGTTAAAATCTAGAACACGTCTCAAGAATGACCTAGAACATCCACTATCAGCCTTGCTTTAGCATCTTTGCAAAAGCTAAGACAACTTTTGCTCTATCCAGCAACATCACTTTAGTATAAAAACAAACTTCAATATTTAAAGGGATAGTATAGTCAAAATTAAGCTTTCATGATTCTGATAGAGCATGCAATTTTAAGCAACTTTCAAATTTACTCCTTTTATACATTTTTTTTTGGTTCTCCTGGTATCTTTATTTTAGGAAGCTGGAATGTAAGCTTAGAAGCTGGCCTATTTTTGGTTCAGCGCCTGGGTAGCCCTTGCTAATTGGTGTCTAAATGTAGCCATCCAATCAGCAAGCGCTTCCCAGGTGCTGAACCAAAAATGGGCCGGCTCCTAAGCTTACTTTCCAGCTTTTTTAAATAAAGATAGCAAGAGAACAATGAAAAAATAAATTTATGCTTACCTGATCAATTTTTTTCTTGGAGAGTCCACAACGTCATTCAATTACTAGTGGGAATATCACTTCTGTCTTTGAGACTTCTGGCCGTACTTCTGCTGACAAATTTCTTTCTTTCCAGATATGGAGAGTCCACTACCCCACCCTTTATTAAGACAGTTGTTTTTGACTAAACCTCAAGCACCTCTACACCTTTGTGTTATTCTTTTTCCATTTTTTTTTTTGGCCGAATGACTGGGGATTATCCCACAAGCATTACATTATACTTGGGCCATGGAGCCAAATGAGGTAGCAAGAGCGGTTTATCTTCTAGGACAGATGTTGGGAACCCATACCACACAGTTGCAGAGTAGGGATTCCAAACTAGAGGCTATAACCGCTCAACTCCCTTCACTAGTTGCAGCAAGGAATACCGCTCCTGTTGTTGTACTGCCAGTCTCTGCTCATACTACTGCAGCTTCTTCCCCTGCTTCTGGAAGTATACACCGGATACCATTGCCTGACAAGTATGAAGGTACAACTGATTGTAGGGGTTTTCTTAACCAATGCAGGCTGCATTTCTGCAATGATCCTCGCACCTTTCAGTCTCACCAGTCAAGGGTCACCTTTATCATTTCCTTACTGAAAGACAAGGCCCTAGCCAGGGTCTCTCCCCTTTTGGAACCGAACGTTTCACTCCTGAACTATGCTGATGCGTTCATTTCTGCACTTCTGTCTTTGAGACTTCTGGCCGTACTTCTGCTGCAGAATTTTATCTCCTAGATCTCCACCAGGCCAATAGAACTGTGGCACAATTTGCCATTGCGTTCCGCACCTTGGCACTAGAGACCAGTTGGGATGGCAGTGCCTTCAAGGCAGCCTTTAGGAGAGGTCTGCATGAACGCATCAAAGATTAACTCACTTATCGTGATATTCCCTCTTCTTTGGATGACTTTATATCACTTTGTATCAGTCTAGACTCTCACTTCCAGGAGAGACAAGCCAAGAGAGATAGAACTCGGAGAGCCCTCCCGTCCTTCTATTCGTATGGTTTCTGCAGTGTCCTCTACCCCTTCAACTTCTCCAGCCACCCCAGTAGGGGAACATATGGATCTTTCCTCCTTCAAACCCTCAGAGTCTGAAAGACAGAGAAGAAGGAGATTGAGACTATGCTTTTATTGTGGTTCTAACTCCCACCAACTAAAGAACTGTGACATTCGGCCGGGAAAAGCCAATACTTAGGGGATAACAATGGGGTATCTCTAAGCATGATCACTACTAAATCCCCTCACTCCTCTCGGATTCTGGTACCTGTTACTCTTACCTTTCTTCAGAATTATGTCCACGCTCAAGCCTTCATTGACTCGGGGGCAGCTGGAAACTTTTTGGTTTACCGTTTTATGATTTAAGCTGGCTTACCTCTTCTGCAGAAAAGACATTGTCTTAAAATAACTCCTCTGGATGGCACCCCCCTTGGTTCAGGGTTGATCCATTCTGAGTCAGCACCCCTGACCCTGACTATGGGAGTCCTTCATACGGTACAGCTGCAGTTTGAGGTAATTCCTTCCCCAGCACAGCGTGTCATCCTTGGTCTTCCTTGGCTTTATATACACAGTTTGACTGGGCTGAAGGACAACTGGCCTCCTGGGGTACCTCCTGTTTCCACTCCTGCCTTGCTAAAGTCACTCCTCTGCTCCACATACCCATACCCAGTCTTCAGACTCCTTCAAACCTTCCCTCAGTATATGCAGACTTTGCAGATGTGTTTGAGAAGAAAGCGGCCGACGTGCTGCCACCCCACCGTCCTTATGACTGTAAAATTGACCTCTTTCCCAGCACCCAACTTACTAAAAGGAGGACTTATCCACTCTCCAAAGCTGAAACCAAGTCCATGGAGGAGTACATCCATGAGGACCTTGCTAAAGGTTTCATTTGCCCTTCCTCCTCTCCTGCTGGGGCAGGCTTCTTTTTCGTCAGTAAGAAGGATGGTGGGCTCAGACCCTGTATCGACTACAGGGCCTTGAACAACATAATTATCAAGAATCGCTATCCCATTCCTTTCTTCACCAAGCTGGACCTATGTGGGGCATAAAATCTGATTCGTATCTTCCCAGGCCACAAATGGAAGACCACTTTCAACACAAGATCAGGGCATTACGAATACCTTGTAATGCCCTTTGGGCTGTGTAACACCCCTGCAGTCTTCCAGGCATATGTCAACAATGTCTTCTGTGACCTCCTCAATCACACTGTCATCGTCTTCCTGGATGACATCCTTGTTTTCTCTTCCTCTTTGGAGGAGCATCATAAACACGTGAGACAGGTACTTCAACGTCTCAGAGACAATTCTTTGGTAGCCAAGCTAGAAAAATGTGAGTTTGATCAAGTTCAGAAACTCTGCTTGTCTGACCACTCTGCCTGTTAACCCCTAAATTGCTGGATTGATATACTGCTGCTAAGCCCTGCCGGCCTGACCATTCTAGTGGTTTACCTTTGGACTGCTTTACCAATGCCAAACCCTGCCTGTCTGACCATTCTAGTGGTTTACCTTTGGACTGCTTTACCATTGCCAAACCCTGCCTGCCTGACCATTCTTGTGGTTTACCCCTGAACACTGCCTTTCTCCAATTCCCTGCCTGTTGCCGCTGAAGACTATCCTGCCTGTGGTGAGTGTTGCTTACCTCATCTTGCAAACTTTCTCTGCTCTGGGATATTCCCTATCATTCCGGCTTGATGCCGGGATAGGAACACTACTGGCCGAGTTCGGTCTGATTGTGGAATAATCCACGAGCATTACAAACTTAATATCTATGGAATTCATTGGCTCAAATGGAGCCTGCTGCAAAACGTTAAGAACAAGATTAAGGCTCCAAGGAGGAGCAACAGGTTTAAACACAGGCCTGGTTTTTACCGGGGCCTTACAAAAAGATTGAACATCTGGCACATCCAAAAAATAGATAATGCAGAAATCTGACCTTTCAGACATGATTTATGACATCAGCCAATCTGATTCAAATACACATTATAAACTATCACTAACTAATCAAATTGCTCGATACTTGTGTCATTGATCACTCATCAGAACTTGTAAGTGCCATGTTACATTGTGTATTATACTTTGAAAGTATGTATATGTGAATTTAGTATTAAAGATAAACATTGATGCTGACATTAGGACACAGTGTAATATTTTAGACAAGGATTTTAAAATTCAAATTGATATTTGATTCAATAGAATCTTAAGCTGATCGCTCAAAGGGAAAGCCCACCTAACATTGAACTGTCATGATTCAGACACAGCCGAAATTAAAATCACCTCTTTACTGGCATGCTATTTTCATTGTATTTCTTCCTCCTCTTGAATTTATTTTTCAGTAAGAAATGTCATCTTATATGCCAGCCCATTTCATAACACCTATGAAGGGGTGGTTTTTAAAAATAGATTGCAATCAGGAGGGGGTTAGACAGGTGCAGAGAGAAACCTGGCCCAGCTCGTAACGGGACAGGAAACCCCAAAATATTATTTCATGATTTGGATAGAACATACAATTTTAAACAACTTTCAAATTTGCTTCTATTGTCAAATTTGCTTCATTCCCTTGTTATCCTTTGCTGAAGGAACAGCATTGCACTACTGGCAGCTAGCTAAACACATCTATTTAGCCAATCACAAGAGACAAATGTGTGCAGGCATCAATTAGCAGCTAGCTCCCACTAGTGTATGATATGTGCATATTATTTTCCAACAAGGGATACCAAGAGAACAAAGCACATTTGAAAATAGAAGTGAATTTTAAAGTGTTTTGAAATTACATGCTCTATCTGAATCATGCAACTTAAATTTTTACAAATAAATATAAAAATAACTTTCTATGAGATGTTTGTTGAGGTATAAATCAATCTATTTCTTGGACATTAACATATGAAAAATAAAAGATTAGCTTTAGAGAAATGTGCTTGTCCATGGATAGTAATGAAATGGTATAAATAAAGTTGGGAAAAACCTGAATAACCGCGACATCGATGACTGTTAGTTAACACCAGTCCGATGCTCTTTGCACCGTACTTGATGCGCATGTTTTTGACGGCTTTTTTGATAAATAAGGAGATCGTATTCAGGTCTGCGGCAGCGATGTCTGATGAGCGTATTGACGCCGGCAAATGCAACATAGTTCACACTTTTATAAATAGGCCCCCTAGTCTAAACATACATAATGTGCAATTCTTTTGAAGTGCAAGTCTCCAAGACCTAGAAGACAAAAGCACTTACCTGCAGTCTAGCTGTCTGGCAGGAAGACAGCTCACAAGGCGTGAAAGGACACATACTCCTTACAGAGACCTGTAGAAAAAGAAAGAATAGACTAACCAACTCTGGCTTTCTGTACCATGGGCAGCAATGTGTTAGGAAACAAAGCAAGGACTACCTCACAACTTCCTAACTGCTTAAAGCCACCACTACTCTACTGAAGAGATTGACATGGACTGGCTAAATCCAAATCCTTGCTTGCAGGGAAAAGTACCCGAAAAAGGAATTAATTTCTTTAGACACCAAACTTCACCTCCTCCATTGACAGAGGCAAAGAGAATGACTGGGGATTATGGGTAGGCGAGTGACACTTAACAGCTTTCTTTGCCTCCTCCTTCTGGCCGGGAGTGATATTCCCAATAGTAATTGAATGACGTTGTGGACTCTCCATATCTTAGTAAAGAAATATTTAGTCTAACATTGCTAATTATTTATTTATATTTGTTTTAAACAGGTATAAATTATTTAACATTACATATATAAAAGCTTGTTTATTTTAAATGTTGTTAAATTAAATAAAGTCAGAAATATGTGCATTGAAAAAAAAGCTGCTTAAAGGGACAGTCTAGTCAAAATTAAACTTTCATTATTCAGATAGGACATGTAATTTTAATTAACTTTCCAATTTACTTTTATCATCAAATGTTCTTTTTTCTCTTGATATTCTTAGTTGAAACTAAATCTAGGTGGGCTCATATGCTAATTTTTAAACCCTTGAGGGCTGCCTCTAATCACATGCTTTCTAAATTGCTTTTCAAAACAAAAGACTTTATAGTTCACGTGGGCCTGATATAGATAACACTGTGTTCAGGCACAGAAAGTTATTTAAGATTTAGCACAACACAATGCTAAATGCAAGTCAATAGATAATAAATAGTCACAGTCATGTGATCAGGGAACTGTCAGAAGGTTCTTAGATACAAGGTAATCACAGAGGTAAAAAGTATATTAATATAACTGTGTTGGGGAATGGGTAATAAAGGGATTATGTATCTATTAAAACAATACAAATTCTATTGTAGACTGTCCCTTTAAAGGGACACTGAACCCAATTTTTTTATTTTGTAATTCAGACAGAGCATGCAATTTTTTTTTTTTTTTTTAATTGTTCTTTATTAACCAACAGAAAGGCGAATTATACAATGATGCGGACTTGATTCATAACAATATTTAAGAAAAAGGGATAAGAAAAACAATTATCACCATCTTAAAGTTCAAACAATTTCAGTATAAAGTCAAAAGCAGGTTATATTAAGTAGCCTCTAACTGACAATTTTCCCAAAGGAAGAAATAAAAAAAATAAAGTAAGAATATTTTTCTTTAAGTCCGCAAAAAAAACAAAAAAAAAGAAGCATTATTAGCTTAAGTCACCTTAAGTTGGGGTTTTCTATTTAAGATTAAAGGAAAGGGGGAGAAAAAAAAAAAAGGGAAAAAGAAAGAAAAGAAAACCAGCTCTCTCTCATCATCCCCACCACTCCGTTTACCATATGCCCAACAAGACCAATTCAGAATTTTGGAAAGGAAAGATCATATAATCTCTTTCGTTTTCAGGAAGTGACTTAATGTATACGGCCCATTTACTGAAGAAGTTCGTTATATCCTCTTCATTGTTGATATCTGTATCTTTTTGTTCCAATAAACATTGTTTTTTCAAACAATTCTGAATTTCCGACACACTTGGTACAGACCGCATTTTCCATTTTTTGCATAACAAGTATCTAGTGGCTAAAATGGAGATGCAGACTATTTTATCATTAGGATGGCGTTTGTTTAAGTCATCAATACATAATATAACCTGGGATAGGGTGAGGGTTATGGATGGAATTTTGAGTACCCTAATCAGCCAGTATTCTAATTTACGCCAAGTATTTCTCACTTTTGGGCAGAACCAGAACATATGTTCTATGTCTGCTGCTAAAAGAGAACATTTAGGGCATTTATTAAAGCTCGAGTTGTGCACCCTAAGACCCCTTTCCGGAGTGAAATATGCCCTGTGAAGTAACTTAAAATGTGCTTCCCGCCATGTAGCAGAGAGAGTAGTCCTAGCCACTTTAGCTATAGAGTATTGCAAAATTTTTGGGTCAACCCTATTCTGTGCTGCAAGTGAGGTCCATGCTGAAGCAATTCTTGTCAGATTTAGATTACCCCTGCTAGCACCCAATAAGTGATAGCCCACAGAAATAGACATACGATCGACCTTCATAAGTATAAGCCAGTTTTCAAGTTTACCTAGTTTCCAGCCCCAGCCCTCTTCTCTAATTAATTCAAACAGAAAGTGCCTTATCTGTAAGTAAGCGAAGAAGTCTTTGTTAGGTAAACTAAATTCCTCTTTTAATACTTCAAATGTTTTAGTAGTTTTTCTATCACTGTCTATCAGCAATATCAATTTATTCAGCCCATTCTTATGCCATCTATTGAAAACTTCAGAGTGTAGCCCAGGTTGGAATTTTGGATTTCCTATCAAGGGAAGGTAGTGCGAAACCTTGGAGTTAATTGAAAGAGTTTTTGCTATTTTCCACCATGCCCTGATAGGATTATAAATTACTTTGAGTCTTTTAATTTCTGGAGGTAGCTCCTTAGGGGGGGAGTGCAGAAGTGCTGAGGGGAGGTAAGGACTACATATGTTGTTCTCAAGATGATTATTTAGAATATAGTCTTTTGACAAGATCCAATCTGCCGCTATTCGTGCCAGGAAGCTAAGGTTGTATGCTCTAATGTCTGGGAGTGCTAAGCCTCCAAACTCACGTGGAAGAGTGAGTTTATTAAAAGATATTCGTGCTCTTTTCCCCTGCCAAAGAAATTGTCTAATTAAACCATTAATCAGCCGTACATCCTTTTCAAGAAGAATTATTGGGATATTCTGAAGTATGTACAGCAGTTTCGGAAGGAGGATCATTTTAACTAATGCTACTCGTCCGGAAATTGAGAGTGGTAAGCTTTGCCATATTCTAAGCTTTTCCTTAAATTGTCTAACAATTGGGGGAATATTAAATTCATAAAGATTATCCAAATTCACCGGGATAGTTATCCCTAGATATTTAAATGAGTCTGTTACTCTTTTGAATGGATTTTCTAAACATGAGTCACTTGTCCTACGAATCCAGAAAATTTCTGATTTGGCTGCGTTTATTTTATAACCTGAGAAGGTACCAAACTGGTCGATTATCTGCATTAGTTTTGGAATGTTAATTTTAGTGTTTGATAGATATAACAAAACATCGTCTGCATATAGACCTATTTTCATCTCATGGTTTGAGATCTTTATTCCCTCCAAACTTTGTCTTATCATAATTGCTAGGGGCTCGATAGCAACATCAAACAGAAGAGGAGAGAGAGGACAACCCTGGCGCATTCCTCTCTCCAAAGTTATTGGCAGAGACACCGTTCCATTGATTATCAAGCTTGTAGCTGAGCTTTTATAGAGATTCTCTACAAAATCAGGGAATTTGCCCTTAATTCCAAATTTTAACAGAGAGGTGTTAAGATGTTTAAATGTAACAGAATCGAACGCTTTTTCTGCGTCAATGGAAAGAATCGCCATGTCCGGTGCCCCGAGTTCTTCCTCCCTCCCCTCTCCAATCAGAGGAATCTTTTCAAAATATTCCAATGTAGCCAATACCTCCCTAATTTTAGCAGATGAGTTTCGTCTATTTAGGAAGCCCGCTTGGTCCGGATGGACTACTTTTGGTAAAATTAATTGTAATCTGGATGCTAAGATAGACGTTAGAATCTTATAGTCTGAATTAAGTAAGGCTATTGGTCTATATGATTCTTTAAGCCTTGGGTCCTTCCCTGACTTAGGAATTAAGGTTGTGTGGGAGGAAGAAAATGAAGCAGAAACTGGTTTACCATTGATATAGAAGTCGTTGTATAAATTTGTTAGATACGGAGAAATTTCTGCAGATAGTATTTTATAAAATTCACTAGGTAGTCCATCCGGCCCAGCTGCTTTATTGATAGGTAGTTTAGAAATTGCCTCATTTACTTCTTGTAAAGATATAGGAGAATTAAGAGTACTGATACAGTCATCGGTAAGTGAGGGGCTAACGATCTTGTTCCAAAATTCTGCAGCGTTATCCTGATCATAACTTTTACAAGAGTAAATAGCTTGATAATATTCCACTAATGCAGATGCAATTTTTTTGGGATTTGAAATTAGCTCGTCCTTATCTAAAAGTTCTTCAATATGAGGTTGTTTTTTTTCATTATTGACCAGTCTGGACATCATCTTTCCAGACTTGTTCCCAAATCTATAGAGCTTAGCCTGAATTTTTAATTCTTTTTGGGCTTGCTGGGACAAGACAAATGTATCCCTGGCTTCTTTAGCTTGTACATACTTAGCCCAGTTTAGGGCATTTTTATGAAGCAGGAATTTGTTATATGAATTGGATAATGCTTTGTTTATTTCTTTTTCTCTTAACTTCAGTTTCTTGGTTAGGGCTATATTATAGGCTAAGATTTCTCCTCTGAGAACCCCTTTAGCGGTATCCCAGAGTAGTTCTGGGCGATCGATAAACTCAGAGTTAAAGCGTAAAAATTCCTCAAAGTTAGACCTAAGACGGGTTTTAAATTTCATATCTGTCGCTAGATAGTATGGAAAGAAAAACCTCAGAGATTTGGGCCATGGGTGTTTAAGCTGGATATCCAAGGTAATGGGGGCATGATCTGATAATAATATAGGAGTGATGCCTGCTTGCACCGTTAAAGAACCTAGGCGCTCATCTATGAGAAATAGATCTATTCGTGAAAGAGTCTTGTGTGCTTTTGAGAGACAGGTGAATTCCTGCATGTCCGGGTTCTGAACTCGCCAAATATCCCGCAGTGCTAAATTTTGCTCTATTTTTTTAAACATTTTAAATTCTAGGTTATCTTTTTTATGTTTTTTCTGTTTCGTAGTTTTTCGAAACCTATCAAGCGGGCATTGCGGTGCCATATTAAAATCCCCTCCGATAATTAGGTGCCCCTGGCTATACAAAAGAAGTTTGGATTGTATTTTATTCCAGAATTCTGGGTCAAATACGTTAGGACCATAGACATTACAAATCGTATACATTTCCTGAGCGATTCTTACTTTTAACAGAACAAATCTTCCCCCCGGATCGGGCTCACAGTGCACAACCTCGAGCTGGGTCTTTTTCCCAATTAGAATAGCCACTCCCCTTTTCTTGCCAACACTTGGCGCATAGAAAACTTCTCTGACCCACGAGGCTCTAAGTTTAAGGGATTCAACTGAGTTAAGGTGTGTTTCCTGAATTAGCCCTATATCCGTCTGATATTTCCTCAATTGTGTCAGTATGGTTTTCCGTTTAATGGGAGTAGAGATCCCTCCCATATTCCAGGATATTATCCTAAGTTTATCTATTTTTCTGTGGTTTTAGAACTTATCTGGGGGGGAGAGAGAGAGAGCTGGAGAAGGGAGAAAAAAAAAAAAAAAAAAGAGGGTGGGGGAACCCTAGCATTTCCCCTAAATGCCCCATCTATCCCTATCTAAGGGATTGTCCCAGCTATTGAGCCTACTCTGACTAACTAAGGGTTATTCTGTCTAATGCTGGTGAGTCCAAAGATGAAAAGAATTTCTCGGCTGCATGTACCTCCATGAAGAGATGCACTGCATCATTCACTGTTACTTTAAGTTTAGCTGGATAGATTATTGTCGCGTTAAATCCCGAGTTTATAAATTTAGTACATGTAGGTGCCAGAGCCCTCCTCCTGGAGGCCGTGTCAGCCGAGAAATCTTGAAAAATAAGAATCTTAGCCCCGTTAATAATAAGAGGTTGAGTTTTACGAAAATTTTGTAGAAGTAAAACTTTATCTTGATAATTGAGTAATTTTGCGATAACTGGTCTCGGCCTATTAGCATTTTTATTAACTGTATGTGATGGGCCCAGCCTATGCGCCCTCTCTACCAAGATACTGTGATATGAAGGTGGAAATTTAAGAGCTGTCTTTAAAGTATCAGAGATAAAGAAGGCTAGATCTTCGTATTGCTTCTCCCGCCTATTATTCTGATATTATTTCTCCTGCTACGATTTTCTAGATCTTCTAGCCTCAAGAGGATTTTTTGAGTACTGCTGCTAAGATTATCAAGCTTAGAGCTTTGTGAGAGAGTCAGATCTTCCAGATCAGACACTCTCTGCTCAACCTCCTGCATTCTAGAGGAGAATTGTTTGATTTCTTGCGATAGGGAGGAAATATCCTGTTTAATTTCTAGCCTTAAAATATCAAATTTAGGAGAAAGGGCCTCAGAGATGCTGGTAACTAGACTTTGAATATTTAGTACTTCAGGTATGGTTGTGTTTGAGAGGACTGATTGAACATCAGCTACAGGGTCTTGTGTGCTCTTAAATTTTTTATCCCTTTGTCTGCCTGCCATTGTTGGTGAGGATGTTTTAGCGGAGGTACCGAGAAACTTGTCCATATACTAGTGATGGAGAAGAAGAAAAAGAAAAAAAGGAGGAAGTGGAAAAGGAGATGAATGACCCCAGTGATTGTGTTTATGGGGTGTTGGTGCGTGCACCAAGACTGGAGTGCCAATATTACAGTGCCTAGGTGAATTAAATGAATTGCGCAACTAGTGTGGGAATGTGAGGTGAGGGAGGAGGGAAAAAAAAAAAAAAAGGGGATTAAGTGACCCCTAAGTGAATTTACAGCGGATGGGTGCTGGGGCTGCACCAGTTGTGAATGTGATGTGCTAAGTGTTATGGTGTCCTATAGTAGTTGGATAAGTGAGGTGACCATTAAATGAGGTTCCCGAAGTGATTTCACCCTATGCACATGGACAAGTGACTAATTTTGAGAGTGGTTCGAAAGAGATTAGGGGGGGTTTTTATGCTTAAATCAGCCTTATAGATTAATCAGTTATCGGTTTAACTTTAGATAGCCGTGAAATTTTCAGTCGCCGAACTGAAATGATTAAATAAATAATGAAAACTCTAATCCAATAAAACTTCTCCTAAATGCAGGGAGCACCAGTACCGTATAGACTTTTTGCAAATTTTATGGTCTCCAGCACATAGAAAAATAATGCACCCTAAGATTGCAAAATGAGCTATGAGAGGTGATTTTAGAAAAAGAAAAAAAAAAAAAGAAAAATGTTGCCACTCTTTCCCCAAAAATCTCTTTGCCCCTTCCTCCCCCTCCCTATCACATTCAATTCTTGCCCTGTTTTTGCAGATGTGGCTGTTACAATTAAAGAGAGGGCAACGAGATTTCCACCTAACCCCAGTTAAATATCACCTTTTAATAAAAGGTAGTAATATAAAGTGGAGAGAAAGAGTTCCAAACTCTTAACCAGATTAAAGCAATAACAGTTTCAAGTTCACATTTGTTCTGTCATAAATATACAGTTTTCAAAAAAAACAATCAATCTCATTGACAAAATGCAACATTGTATCTGATTAAACAGTATAGAGTTCCTTGGTAGAACAGCAACAAAGTTCAGAGTCTCTGGGGGGGATATAGTAATCAAGAAGCCGTATATTGACTTTTTTTTTCTTTTTTCTTCTTCCCTCTTATCCTCTCGCCCCTCACCCTCTATTCCGGAGCCAATGATTTATATTTTTTTCCCCTTTTTTTTCAAAGTCTCTTAGACCCTGATAAGACTGTTCGTTCGTTAGGGGTAGCGTATATTCCCCGATCTCTTCCCACTTCACCTCTCTCCCATGCCCTTCGAGAGTCCTCCTTTAGATAAACAGCAGATATTTGCTTTCTGTTGTATAAGTACCCCCTGCTTAGCAAACCTCCAGATTGGCCTCTGTGTTGCTTTTAAAATTTCAGTGTAGCAGATTCAGCAAACCAATATGTGGTATTGTATAGAAAAAACAGTTCTCAGTGACTCACCCCCTTCGCGCTGCTTACCCGCCCGCCAGGATCCTTGTCAGGCTGTAGATACCTGTTCAGGTTGCAATGACATCATCTGGGAACCTTCCGATATCCAGCACCGCTGAAAACTCCAACCTCAACTCCCCTCTCGCAGCAACGGTGGGAGGGGAGTGAGGAGCACCAGCCTAGACACCAGCAGCAGCACAAAGAAGAGAGGCTCCACCACCGGTCCTTTATCCAGAGACGGACCCAGCTCCCTCCCGCGCAGCACCGGTGGGGGAGGGAGCGAGCAGAACACCCGGCAGCGGGAGCAGCAATCCAACAGCGAGAAGTGTCCTCAGCAGCACAGCCGGTGAGATGAAGAGAGTGCGCTGTACACTTAGTTCCCGGGGTTAGCCCAGCACGGGGGGGGGGGGGGCAGGCTGGGGGGGGGCACCGCTCGTGCAGGCAGCAAAGTTCCTCTGAGAGAGGGAAAAAGGAGAAGGGTAGTCTGGGACGTAGATAATGTAGCAAACCCCTATCAGAGGCCAGGTAAGGCAGTTAATATAAATAATAGGCTCAGTGCAATTGCCAGTGGGTTGGTGGTCCACCGGAAGGGTTCCAGAGGCGATTTTGCTGACTGCCCCATAAAACAGCCCCAGAGCCTGGGGCAGGGCACGGGAAAAACCACCGCCAAGAATTGCGGGACTGGAGGTGCGAGCTCAGCAACACCTGTCTGACTCCTCCTCCACCGGAACCCCAGAGCATGCAATTTTAAGCAACTTTCTAATTTACTCCTATTATCACATTTTCTTCATTCTCTTGATATCTTTATTTGAAAAGCAAGAATGTAAGTTTAGATGTGGCCCATTTTTGGTAAACGACCTGGGTTGTTCTTGCTGATTGGTGGATAAATTCACCCACCAATAAACAAGTGCTGTCCAATGTTCTGAATTAAAAAAATACCTTTGATGCCTTCTTTTTCAAATAAAGATAGCGAGAGAATGAGGAAAAAATGATAATAGGAGTAAATAAGAAAGTTGCATGCTCTATCTGAATCACAAAAGAAAAAAATTGGGTTTAGTGTCCCTTTAAGTCTTTTTTAACTCTGAGATTGACACCTATCTCTGGTTTTTTATGCAGCTGTTAAATGCTACATGTAAAAATTGCACTTGCTTGTCTGTAAACCAAACCCATGCACAGAAGTGTACTTACTATTTTCTTTTTATTCTTTCTAATTAAAAGAGACATAAACGTTTAAAATATATTAGAGCATTTTATTTCTGCACTAGATTTATTACTACACATAGATTTGCAGGGGAGCAGTGGCATTTAAGGGACAATAAAGGCAAAATTAAACTTTTATGATTCAGACAGAACATGCAATTTTTAACAAATTTCCAATTGACTTCTCTTATCTAATTTGCTTTGTTCTTTTGGTATTTATTTTTTAAAAGCCTGCATAGGTAGGCTCAGAAGCAATAGCTGCTTGTCACTCTCACCCATTATATTCAACTTGGCCCCAGTAGAGCATTGCTCTCCTTCAACAATGGATTCCAAGAGAATGAAGCAAATCTGATAATAGAAGTAAATCTGAAAATTGGATGCTCCATCTAAATCCCAAAGTTATCTTTCATCATGTTCTCCCTTTTAAGTGAAGGTAAACTTTGATGAATGAAAGCCTGTTTTTTAAAATACTATTAAAAACAGGGCACTTTCATTCTTCAAAGTTTAGAAAGCAGCCGTTTTGATTAAAAACTTACCTTTGGTTTTTTTCACAGCCAGAGCAGCTTCCCCCACCCGGAGATCCTCTCTTTACATGTCATCAATGACTAATCCAGCTTCCTCCAATCAAGGCTTTCCCCCCAGGGTAGTCATTGCCTGAGGCCATGCCGTGATTGGAGGAAGCTGGATTAGTCATTGATGACGTCTGAAGAGAGGATCTCAGTGTGGGAAACTGCTCTGGCTGTGAAAACAACAAAGGTAAGTTTTTAATCAAAACGGCTGCTTTCTAAACTTTGATCAATGAAAGTGCCCCTGTTTTTAATAGTATTTTAAAAAACTGGCTTTCATTCATCAAAGTTTACCTTCACTTTAAGGTCTATTTATCAATTCTGTATGTTAATTTTATAAAAAGGGTCATCTTAGTTCTGCAGACACAAATTCACAGTTTTGAGAAATAAAGAAACAATAATTTGTGCTATCTTCAAGAGAGAAAAAATGTCCAAAATAATCTGACAGAAACCTTTGGGAGAGCATAACATTGAGAATGGATTAATGGAACTCATTTACCGAAAAAACAAACAAACGTACAAAAAAAACATTACAGCCATGAATATACAGCATCTTGCTATATTATTAAAAACAAATTTATATTTCAGGATTCATAACCTTTGGGTTATAATGTATCTTAAATAGAAACTATCTTTAGATAGATTTTCCTCAAAAGCATTTAAATTTTAAAAAAAACGTATTTAAATAAAAGAAAATTCTATTTTTAAATCATTGATTTGTATCCACCCTGGAATAAACATATTTAATAGCGTTAAATAGTGTTCATTTAGATACATTTTTTTAGGAAGGCTAAGTCCTTACAAAATATTTGTCTTTATGTGACCCATATCTTTATCTGAAAATTTAAGCTATTTGAAGCAAAAACATTTAGGGTTTATAAAGCACAATTTATTTTGAAATATCATCTCCATCAACTATGCTGCAATTCTAGAGTTATGTATGCACCCTGGGTTTGTTTCATGATTCATGTTGTGCATTATTTTACATGTTTTTTTGTGAATATATACAAAACTAAGTATATTCATAATGTAATTATTATTTGCAATTTAAGTAACTATACTTTATGAATCCTTGATTGTAAATTGTTGTATTTTTTTCTTTATAGGTATATTCTTTATATAAGATCTACAGAATCTATCATTTTATTTTTGTTTTCTAGGAGAAGGAAGATGACAAATCAGACACCTCAAGCTCTCAACAACAGAAAAGCCCACAAGGTCTGAGTGATACTGGCTATTCATCTGATGGAATATCAGGTTCACTTGGAGAAATCCCCAGTCTAATACCCAGTGATGAGAAAGATTTACCTAAAGAAACATCAAAGCCGGACTCTTTTTCACAAGAAGGCAGTCCATCAAGCCCTTCTGATCTAGCAAAACTGGAAAGCACAGTTTTACCAATTCTTGAGGCCCAAACTAGTGTTCTTGCTGATGAAAGAAGAAAGAACAGTGATTTGTTTGGAATATATTCTGGTCAAACACAGGATAGAGGAAAAATGAAGATGTTACCAATAACACCAGATTCATATAGTTCAGAAGAAGAAGAACTTGAAGATATTCAAGAAGAAGATGAAACTTTGGAAGAGAATGGTAAAGGAAGATTATCTTCACGGAGAGGTAAAGATAGTACCTCTTCAGTAACATCAAGGAGAGGCCATGATTCATTGGATGACAGTAGTGAGAGTGAAAATTCACCTGTTCCACAAAGAAAACGAAGAACTAGTAATGGATCATCAAGTAGTGATGACTACAAGCATGAAGACAGCCAAGGATCAGGAGATGATGAGGATTTTATCCGTAAGCAAATTATTGAAATGAGTGCTGATGAAGATGCTTCTGGATCAGAAGATGAGGAATTCTTAAGAACAAAATTAAAAGAAATCAGTGCAAATGAAAGTCTTAAGAAGGAATCTAAAGGAAAAGCTACAGTAGCAAAATGCAAACGGTTAACCAAAAAGAGCAGCACAACCTATGATGATGATGGAATTAGAAGACATTCTTGGCATGATGATGATGAAGAGGACGAGGGAACATATGATGAAAGCCCAGAACTAAAATACAGAGAAACTAAAAGTCAAGAAACTGAAGAACTTGCAGTAAGTGGAGGAGGGGGACTCAGACGATTTAAAACTATAGAACTAAATAGCACTATTTCCAGTACATATACTAAAGAATCTGGGCAACAGTCAGCTATTTTGTACTATGATGAAGAACCAGAATTAGAGATGGAAAGTTTAACTGATTCCCCAGAGGATCGATCAAGGGAAGAGAGATCATCAAGTCTCCATGCTTCAAGTTTTACCCCAGGTACATCACCCACTTCAGTCTCTTCATTAGATGAGGACAGTGACAGCAGTCCAAGTCATAAAAAAATATCAGGTGAAAGCAAACATAGAAAATCTAGACATCGATCCCATGGACCTGTGCTTCCCACCATTGAAGACTCTTCAGAGGAAGAAGAATTAAGAGAGGAAGAAGAACTTTTGAAAGAGCAAGAAAGACAGAGGGAAATAGAACAGCAGCAAAGAAAAAGTTCTAGCAAAAAATCTAAAAAAGATAAGGATGAACTAAGAGCTCAAAGAAGAAGAGAAAGACCTAAGACACCACCTAGCAATCTTTCTCCAATTGAAGATGCTTCCCCAACAGAAGAATTACGTCAAGCTGCTGAAATGGAAGAACTTCATAGATCTTCATGCTCTGAATATTCACCAAGTATTGAATCTGACCCGGAAGGGTTTGAAATAAACCCTGAAAAGATCATTGAAGTACAAAAAGTATACAAGCTACCCACTTCAGTATCCCTCTATTCTCCAACAGATGTAACTACTGTTGCAATGGCAGAAAACAAAAATGGACAAAGTCTAAAGAGTGCAGAAGAGGCATATGAAGAAATACTTTACAAAGCAAAACTTTATCAAAGTGAAAAAGAAAAGGATGATGTTTTTGAGAAAGAACCCTTATATGGGGGGATGCTCATTGAAGATTATATTTATGAATCATTAGTTGAGGAAAATTATGATGAAGAATTAGATTCTGGCATGTTAAGTGGTCAAAAAAATGTATTTGAGCATAGAGTAATCAATGTAAAAAATAATTCTACAGATGACATTTGTATAGATGTTGTTCCAAAAATAACACATTTAGAAAATGAATGCTTTAGAGCAGATCAATTTAATTCAGCTGAGCCTCAAGAAGACATTGTTTCAAGTTCCTATATTGTTCCAGAAAGTCATGAGATAATTATTTTGGAAAACACAGATGAAAAGCCTCCTCAAGAATCAGATAGAGGTTTTGAGCTTATTGATTGCCAAAATATGCAACTTACACCAGGATCCAGTCCAACTCAGCCTTTTAATGAATTCTCCCTGAAAACAGACTCTTCACCTTTTACCTCTGTGGACATATGTGAGGCAGAAGATTTTTCTTCTACTTCTTCTTTGGAAGCATGCAGCAATTTAAATAGTTTAATTTCCATCCCAGATGTGACAATAACTCAGCACTTCACAGAAGAAGATTTGGAAGATGACTTGAATTCTAATGAAAATATGGAGAAAACACCAGAGTCATCTGTATCTGCAGCTTCTGATAAATACCAAAAACATAGTGATTTTAGATATGATAGCCCTTCTGTAAAGGAAGATGAAAATTTCAGTTTTGCAAATGCTGGCACAGAGTATATAATAAAACATGATTCAGTGCCAGATACCTACAGACCTAGTTTACCACCTGAGCATGTAGAACCAAATATAGTATCAGACAAAGACATGCCTTTTTCTCAAAGTCAAGCATCTGTTTATTCTACAAAATCCTCAACAGTGTCTTCTATTGCTAACCAGTTTTATGCTGATTCTGTTACAATAGTCCCTGAAACATCTTGTTCAATCACAGATGTTTCAAACTTGGACCATGTCATAATTTCAGTGCCTGATGATACACAATTTAACACAGGAATACAACCAGAATTGTATAAAAGTACAGTGGACAGCACAAATTATAAAATTGAGCAAAGTGTGTCTGGTGCTTCTTCCTATTTATTAAAAAATAGTTATGAAATGCCAGCTACCACAGAAGGCACTCCATCAACTGTCCACTTTGTATCCTCAGCAGGAGTAACAAGTATTGTTACAGATTCACATGAAATGTCTTCTGTGGGATCTGTAGTGCCATCTGTTACCTCAAAAGTTGTATCATTCTTTAGGAGTTCTTCTCTTGATTCACCTGCTCCAACAACTGCTCCAGCACCACCTCCACCACCTCCTCCCCCACCATTGCCTCCACCTACCCCACCTAAACCTGCAATTTATTCAAAAAAGAGAATAGCACCTACAGTTCCTTTGCCAACAACAACAACTCAACATGGTATGTCTACATCAACGGTTGAAACAAGAGCTCCATCAATTAAAAACAATGCAACTCCTACTTTTAAAACACATGCACCACCTCCACCTGTTCCTCCCAAACCATCTTCAATTCCTGCTGGATTGGTTTTCAGTCACAGGCCAACAGATGGATCGAAAATCCAGAAACTTACTAAAACTGTTCAACACCCTGTAACTATGCAAAAGCCAACAGAAGCACAACAGAAGAGTATAATACAGTCTTCAGTCACAAATATGGCTCTAAATCTGATCCAATCCACAGATTACAAACTTCCATCTCCCACCTCACCCATGTCTCCTCACTCAAATAAATCTTCACCAAGGTTTTCAAAATCATCACTAGAAACATATGCAGTGATTACTCTGCCATCAGAACCTGGAACTCCAGTTGAAAATGATTCAGTTGATACAACTTGTTGGCCTCTTCAGCCACCACTTCAAGAAATATCATCTATGGTACCTTCTTCTAAAGCTGATCAAAATGTAACTTCTTTTAAAATTCATACTGTTCCTAGTGTAGGAACATACATAATAACAAAAGAAATTACAAAGACCACAGTTTCTTTGCCTCAGAGTATAATATCAGACATACATATCATGTCAGCCACTATTCCAAAAGAAACAGCCATTGCAGAGGATTCTGAGTTTAATCAAACTTCAAACATAACTGATCCAAATGATATTATTGACTTACGCACTTTGAGTAAAATGGATTATAAAAATAATGACTCAGGGATAGATATTTGCATGGATCTATCTTCGGCACCACTAGATGTAAAACTCCAATCTTCAGCACACAGGCAGATAAGTGCTATACAACCTGCTATAGTAAATCTTAGCACTGCTTCACCAGCCACGTCTTCTATTACACTCGTTACAGAAACAGTTACAATTGTCACATGCTCAACGACTGTAAGTTACACATCCAGTTTAGAAAGCCTTGTTGACATAGGGAAGTCAATGGAAACCCCGTTAAAGCTGACCAAATCTAAACAGTTTGAAGGAAGTTTACTTTCAAGTGAAGAGGTACCGATTAACTTATCTTTGGGTACTCCAACTCATTCAATCATTTGTGCATCTACAAAAACAACATCCCTTTCTCCAGTAAGTGTAACCAATGGATACCATGATATATCTACATCTCAAGAATCAGTAGATAGTGGTGTAGTGGACCTTAGCACTAGCAAGACACACAGAACAATGGTAACTGTAGATGAAATAACATCTGATATTGTTACTGCAATAATAGATGACGATAAACCTGTTGATTTAACTGCAGGAAGAAGAGCTGTGTGTTGTGATGTTGTTTATAATTTACCTTTTGGAAGAAGTTGCATTTCTCAGCAGCCTGCAACAACTTTGCCTGAAGACCGTTTTGGATATAGGGATGACCATTATCAATATGATCGTTCAGGACTCTCTGGGTTTAGAGCTATTGGGGGTATGAAACCTTCAATGTCTGACACTAATCTGGCTGAAGCTGGTGTTTTCTTGTACAAAAGCAAAAACACTTTTGATTTTCCAGGTGGATTAACTGAAGCTGCTGTAGATCTTACATCTGGGAAAATTACAACAGGTCAGTATGAGTTGCCCGCAGATCTTTCTTTGAAATATGATTATGGTGTTCCCCATCTCATTTCTGGATAACATATTTGTTTTATTTCTTGTCATTTTTTGGGACATTGTGGCAAAGTGTTTTGGAGTACTGGTGTATTTTATTTTCCCTTTTGTGTATATGTTTTGCTCACAGGTTCATGCATGTGCCTGCATGTTCCAAATATGCTTTTGCTTCTTGTGAAAGTAATCATTAATATGGAGATTTGCATGCAATTTTTTTTATCATTCATATCATCAAGACTGGATCGCTGTCCAGACCACAAAGCTGCAATATGTATGGAAAATGGACTATAACTATACCCTATACTTTCAGGTGAGGCTTTGGATTACCAAACCAAGACCACAGGTGTTTATCCAGGGACACGACAAGTTATTTCTGGAATTGGAATAAGTGCACCCCAATATTCACAAGCCAGAATCACTCCTTCAGTAGCATCACAGTATGGTATAGGAAGTGTGTTAAGGTCATCAAATGGAGTTGTATATTCATCTGTTGCAACTCCGATTCCTTCAACATTTGCTATTACCACACAACCTGGTTCTATTTTCAGCACAACTGTGCAAGATCTATCGAGTTTTACTACTAGTGATACAATAAGTTCAATATCAAACCTCAATCAGACTCAGCCTTTACCACGACCATATAATATGTTACCTACAACTGCAGCAGATGTGAATGATGTAATGATGGTAGTTGAAACGAGTTTACAAAGTTTTCCTATGGAAGTTACAGATGCTACACCAAGAGACTTGACATCTATTTTAACAACAGAATCAGAAACATTCTCTGAAATGATAGAAGATGAATCCACATATATAATTCACTCTGAGGATGGCAAACAACAGCAACTTGAATTGCAGCGTGAGCTTCTTGAGCTTGAGAAGCTGAAACAGCAGAGATTAGCTGAAGAGCTAGAGTGGGAACGACAAGAAATCCAAAGGTTCAGAGAACAAGAAACATTAATGGTTCAAAAAAAGCTAGAAGAACTGCAGTCTATGAAGCAACATTTGCTATATCAGCAAGAAGAAGAGCGACAAGCTCAATTAATGATGAGACAGGAAACCTTTGCTCAACAGCAGCTACATCGTGAACAAATTCAACAACTTCATCATCAACTGCATCAGCAGTTAGAGGAGCAGAAATTACGTCAGATGTACCAATATGGTTATGAACCTGGTGAAAACTCTTCTCCTCAGACAACTTCAGAACAAGTCATTTTGGAAAGTCAATTTCAAGGAGCTAGTGATAGTCAGTTCTGGTCAGGTGATCTGTCATCAACTACAACGTCAGTAGTTGCTGGAATGGAAATACCATCAAATGAATCATGGTATCCAGTTCAGCCAGAGGGTATGCCACAGTATATAGCCAGACCTGGTATACTAAACTCTGTTTCAGAAATTTCTCTTAAAGATATTGATATTAATGATGACAGAAAACTTAAAAAAAGAAGTTCTATGCCAAGAATCTGTGGTATGTTTGATGAAGTAGATGGAAACATACAGGATGAACCAAGATCATATAAATTAATTGTAGACAGTGGAGTACAAACTGATGATGAAGATGCAGCTGAAAAGGGATATACAGGCAGACGAAGAAGAACAAAAAAGGGAGTTGATACAAGTGTACAGACCGACGATGAAGATCAAGAGGAATGGGATATACCTTCAAGATCAAGAAGAAAATCACGGACAGGAAAATACAGTGATGGTCACACAGATGCTGACAAATTTAAGCAGTCTAAAGTATCCAGCATTGCAGTTCAAACAGTTGCAGAAATGTCAGTACAAACAGAACCATTTGGAACAATTAGAACACCTTCAATAAGAGCAAAGGTTGATGCAAAAGTTGAAATAATTAAACACATTTCTGCCCCTGAAAAAAGCTGTAAAGGGCAAAGTTTAGGATGTCAAACAGAAACAGATTCAGAATCCCAAAGTTCTAAGTATTTGAGCGATGTGTCTCAAAGAGACAAAAGACGCCCAACACCCTTAGAAATAGGCTATTCATCCCACCTACGAGCAGATTCATCCTTGCAAGTGGCACCTTCACCTCCAAAATCCCCAAAAGTTCTTTATTCTCCCATTTCACCACTGTCACCAAGCAAGGCTTTAGAGTCAGCTTTTGTTCCTTATGAAAAGAACATAGTGGATGATATTGGCCCTCACAAACAGCATACTGATGGCATCCAAATTCCACCACCCAGTCCCAAATCCCCAAAAGTCATGCAACGTTCCATGTCTGATCCAAAGCCTTTGAGCCCTACTGCAGAAGAGGCATCAAGAACACAATTTCAGTATTCAGATGGATATATGGTAAGAGCTTATTCATTGTATCTTAAGGTTAATTATTTTGTAGCTTGAACTAAAATGTTTGGATTAAACATCCTTAAAAATACACACACTGTACTAAGTACATAAAGTTTTTATAGACACGCTTTAAAAAGATTGTTTAAGTAAAATTTATTTATCTCAGCATAACAGTTTCTATTCAACCAAGTAAAAATACCTTAGCCACAGAATTAGTCATCAATGTTATAATTTCCTTTTTTGGTTTAAATGTTTTAATTAAATGTTATTGGGTAAAGGATAGGTAGCAAAGTATTTACATTATTTCAGGAAATTGAAAGGAGGTAAAATTATTACTGGCATGTCTGAAAGATCAGTGTTGGAACTTGTTTTCATTCTTATGTACTTTTTTAGTTATATATTTATTTATTTTGTTAATGAAACTGTTAAAGAGTTGACAATCTGAAATGGTAAATAGAATTACTAGTTATAACAAAAATAAAATTGGAAGCTTGGACAAGGAAGATGACTATTATATAACTGCAAAAGTGTAAGATGTATGCAGAAAATAAAAAGTCATTTAGTGGCCAAGCAGGAGAAAACAGCAGGATGTTTGGTCATAAATGAAAAGGTTCTAGCAGAAGAAGAGGTGAGATAATTATGATGTGCTATAGACAGACCTCATCTTTAACAATTTTCTGGACCATATTTCTAGATAAAGTAACAGAAACATATCAACTGTAAATTCATGCCATTAAAGTAGTATTGACAAATACAGTAAAAGAAATCCAAAATTCCTATGATACTGATTTTAGGCCTACATTTTAGATAGGAAGTCAGAGGAATAAATGGGCCATCTAATACCTCTCATAAAATGTTTGTTTAAAGTGTTATTTTAAAATGTTAAAAAGACAGTCTGGTCAAAACTAAACTTTCATGATTCAGTTTTAAACAACTTTCCAAATTACGTTTATCATCAAATTTGTTTTTTCTCTTGATATTCTTTCTGGAAAGCTAAACTTTAGTAGGCTCATATGCTAAGGCCTAAGCCCTTGAAGGCCACCTCTTATCTAAGTGCATTTTACAGTTTTTCACAGCTAGACAGCGCTAGTTCATGTGTTCCATATAAATAAGATAATGCGCACTCCTGTGGAGATATGAATCAGTACTGATTGGCTAAAATACAAGTCAATCAAAAGACCTGACAATAAGGGGACAGTCTGCAGAGGCTTAGATACAATGTAATCACAGAGGTAAAAATGTATATTAATATAGCAGTGTTGGTTATGCAAAACTGGGGAATGGGTAATTAAGGGATTATCTTTTAAAACAATACAAATTCTGGAGTAGACTGTCCTTTTAAAATGATGTAAAGTCAGAAAATGTATAAAGGAATTTATTAAATAAACATATTTCAGTTTGAGCAAATGAATGCATTATAGAAGGATTGTGTACTCTGTATAAGCAGTATCTAAGCAAAGGTTAATGCTTTCTTATTTGTATATTTAACAATGAAAAAGATAATCTATTATACCTTTCTAATATATTTGCACTAAGGGACAGTAATCATTTTGTAATTACAAGACATTTATTTTGTCTTGCTATAGGATAATGTCTGCCAAGTCTAAACATATTTAAAACATATTAATATCTTGTTTACTGTAATTGTTTTTCAATAACCAAACTCCACCCACCGGCCTCATTAGGAGGAACCAATAAGGGTTTGAGTCCACAGCTGGCAATGCTAGCCACAGTCATATTATTAGTATAGAATGCAATTTTTTTTTTATATGTTAAAGCCTATTAGGGGGAAATATGTGGCAGGTTTAGCCTTTTAGAAGGCTGCAGTGTGCTGTTTCAGTTCTAGGAATTAGAAAATCCTTCATTTTCAGAACTAAATTACATGAAAAGGGGATGAAATAAATAAAGATTATTGCAAAGCTGTTTTACTATTCATAACTAAACTTTTTATATTAAATTCTTAAGGCGTTTACTGTCCCTTTAATTATTTAAATAAAATAATACTTGATCAGCTAATTACAGATTGGGTTTATGTTAAACAGTTTAAAGGGATAATGTTTAATTAATTAATGCACTGTCCCTTACAGTTGTAGGGCTAAAGAATAATTTATTGAATATCTTTTTTTAACCACTTTTTTTAATTCTTATCTACTAAAGTGTTCAAGATTATACTACAGGAAGTTTAATACTAAACAAGATTACTAATACTAATATAAATCTCTTAATGTGATTATTTGGGGTACATATTTGAACTTTTAAATAAACATATAAAGAGACATTAAATTAAAATAAAATTGTCTTTCATGATTTAGATAAAGGGCCCCATTTACAAAGCCGGTGCAGAAAAGGTTTTCTACTTAAAGGGACACTGAACCCAAATTTTTTCTTTTGTGATTCAGATAGAGCATGAAATTTTAAGCAGCTTTCTAATTTACTCCTACTATTAAATTTTCTTCATTCTCTTGGTATCATTATTTAAAAAGCAAGAATATAAGTTTAGATGCCGGCCCAACCGATTGTCCTTGCTGATTGGACAGCACCAATAAACAAGTGCTGTCTAGGGTCCTGAACCAACAATTGGCTGGCTCCTTAGCTTAGATGCCCTCTTTTTCAAATAAAGATAGCAAGAGAACGAAGCAAATTGATAATAGGAGTAAATTAGAATGTTGCTTAAAATTGCATGCTCTATCTGAATCACAAAGAAAAAATGTGGGTTTAGTGTCCCTTTAAGAACTTGTCCACCCAGTTTAACATTGAACAGGCAGTGGACACTACATGCGCTGGCCGGATGTATCATTACACGTTAACTTGAGTGTGTTATTCTGCCCCCTTCTCTCACAAGACAAATAGCGTGAGAGAAGGGCCTATCAATCTATCTTCCTTCTCTTGTTATCTTTATTTAAAAAGCAGGAATGTAAAGCTTAGCAGCTGGTCCATTTTTTGTTCAGAACCAGGGTTATGCTTGCCTATTGGTTTGCTAAAGGTAACCACCAATAAGCAAGCACTATCCAGGGTGCAGAACCTAAAATGTGCCGGCTCCTAAGCTTTACATTCCTGCCTTTTAAATAAAGATAGCAAGAGAACGAAGAAAATTGATAATAGGAGTAAATTAGAAAGTTGCTTAAAATTGCATGCTCTATCTGAATCATGAAATAAAAAAAAATGGTTTTAGTGTCCCTTTAATACATGGAGCACAGAATGTAAAAATTAAAAAAAACAAAAACAAAAGTAGAAATGTACAACTAGTATCAATTTTAATTGGTTCTTTTGGTATCCTTTGTTGAAAAGCAGTTAGGTAGGGTCAGGAGCAATAAAAAGCAGTAGTTTTGCATTAATTATTTTAACACTGTTATAGATTTGCAAAACCATTAAGTAGCAACAGTGTTTTCACAAATTGCTGCCCTATATTTCCAGACGCGTGCACGCTGCCTACCTAAGTATGCTCTTCAACAATGAATACCATGAGATTAAAGCACATTTCATAAAATAAGTAAAATATAAACTTTTTAAATAAGTATATTATCTGTCTGAATATATATATATATATATATATATATATACACACAGTATATTTATTTATAATTGTCACAGGTAAATAAAAAAAAAAGGCTAAATTTCTGTTTAAATGGAGCGATAGCAAAAATGCTAAAAATTCTCAGGTATTTTGGGCAAGTTCTTCTCTGAAATGCCTGTTAGCAAAGGGGTTAATTCACTAGTGTTTTTTCTAGAGATTAGACTAAAAATGGGAAAAATACAAACTGGCTAAATGTTAAAATATACCATTCATGATGTAATTATAATGTCAAGTGCTATAGAGAAAAAGTGCGTTGAACACAAATGAATATAAGCCTTCTAACTCAACAGTCGGATATTGGCAATTAAAAAATTATACAACTTCAGAGGGGAGCTTCTTTGAACTCAAAGTGGAACTAATTAAACAAAAGTTATTAGCACAGTTTTATTCATAAGCCATTAATAATGCTGATTTTGGAGTGCTAATCCAAATGCTTTGGTCAAGAGAAGAGTTGCTAAATTTCAAAGGGACATTTAATCTTTACAAATTTCTGTCATGTATCTGAAAGAGCAATAATTAAAAATTTAAAAAAAATATTTTAGAGCATGATAAGGTTCAGTTAAAGTTGCTTGTTTTGATTTAGCATGAGGTGCGTATTTATGCACAGTTGGTATTGACAATCACTGACTGATAAGGGAAAAAAACCAACTGCTCTATTGATAATACTTTTCTTTACCGGAACACACTTTAAAAAAAAAAAAAAAAAAAGCATTTATACTTGATCTCTTTTATATGGAACAAAGAAATAAATGACTTTATCTTTATAATGGAAGACTCCCCAAGGTAAATTCTTAGGCCTAGATTTGGAGTTTGGCGGTAGAGGCTCCTAACGCTGGTTTTTAGGCTACCGCCGGTATTTGGAGTCAGTCAGAAAAGGGTCTAACGCTCACTTTTCAGCCGCGACTTTTCTATACCGCAGATCCCCTTATGTCAATTGCGTATCCTATCTTTTCAATGGGATCTTTCTAACTCCGGTATTTAGAGTCGTGTCTGAAGTGAGCGTTTGAAATCTAACGACAAAACTCCAGCCGCAGAAAAAAGTCAGTAGTTAAGAGCTTTCTGGGCTAACGCCGGTTCATAAAGCTCTTAACTACTGTGCTCTAAAGTACACTAACACCCATAAACTACCTATGTACCCCTAAACCGAGGTCCCCCCACATCGCCGCCACTCAATTAAATTTTTTTAACCCCTAATCTGCCGACCGCCACCTATGTTATACTTATGTACCCCTCATCTGCTGCCCCTAACACCGCCGACCCCTATATTATATTTATTAACCCCTAACCTGCCCCCACAACGTCGCCGCCAGCTACCTACAATAATTAACCCCTAATCTGCCGACCGCAAAGCGCCGCTACTTACGTTATCCTTATGTACCCCTAATCTGCTGCCCCTAACACCGCCGACCCCTATATTATATTTATTAACCCCAAATCTGCCCCCCACAACGTCGCCTCCACCTGCCTACACTTATTAACCCCTAATCTGCCGAGCGGACCGCACCGCTATTATAATAAATGTATTAACCCCTAAAGCTAAGTCTAACCCTAACACTAACACCCCCCTAAGTTAAATATAATTTACATCTAACTAAATTAATTAACTCTTATTAAATAAATTATTCCTATTTAAAGCTAAATACTTACCTGTAAAATAAATCCTAATATAGCTACAATATAAATTATATTTATATTATAGCTATTTTAGGATTTATATTTATTTTACAGGTAACTTTGTATTTATTTTTACCAGGTACAATAGCTAAAATAGTTAAAATAATTACAAAATTACCTGTAAAATAAATCCTAAGAACTAAGTTACAAAAAATAAAAAAATATTTACAAACATCAGAAAAATATTACAACAATTTTAAACTAATTACACCTACTCTAAGCCCCCTAATAAAATAACAAAGACCCCTAAAATAAAAAAATGCCCTACCCTATTCTAAATTACTAAAGTTCAAAGCTCTTTTACCTTACCAGCCCTGAACAGGGCCCTTTGCGGGGCATGCCCCAAAGAATTCAGCTCTTTTGATCGGATCGGAACAGCCAATAGAATGCGAGCACAATCTGATTGGCTGATTGGATCAGCCAATCGGATTGAACTTGATTCTGATTGGCTGATTCCATCAGCCAATCAGAATATTCCTACCTTAATTCCGATTGGCTGATAGAATCCTATCAGCCAATCAGAATTCGAGGGACGCCATCTTGGATGACGTCATTTAAAGGAACCGTCATTCGGCGAGTAGGCATCGGGAGAAGAGGATGTTCCGCGTCGGATGGAAGATGATGGCTCCCGAAGAAAGAAGATTGAAGATGCCGTTGATAGAAGACTTCAGCCGGATCATGGACCTCTTCAGCTCCCGCTTGGATGAAGACTTCAGCCGGATCATGGACCTCTTCAGCTCCCGCTTGGATGATGACTTCAGCCGGATCATGGACCTCTTCAGCCCCCCGCTTGGGCTTGGATCAGGACATCGGAGGATCTCTTCTGGATCGATCGGTGAACCTGGTATGGTGAAGATAAGGTAGGAAGATCTTCAGAGGCTTAGTGTTAGGTTTATTTAAGGGGGGTTTGGGTTAGATTAGGGGTATGTGGGTGGTGGGTTGTAATGTTGGGGGGGGTATTGTATGTGTTTTTTTTACAGGCAAAAGAGCTGAATTCTTTGGGGCATGCCCCGCAAAAGGCCCTGTTCAGGGCTGGTAAGGTAAAAGAGCTTTGAACTTTAGTAATTTAGAATAGGGTAGGGCATTTTTTTTATTTTGGGGGTCTTTGTTATTTTATTAGGGGGCTTAGAGTAGGTGTAATTAGTTTAAAATTGTTGTAATATTTTTCTGATGTTTGTAAATATTTTTTTATTTTTTGTAACTTAGTTCTTTTTTATTTTTTGTACTTTAGTTAATTTATTTCATTGTATTTATTTGTAGATATTGTATTTAATTAATGTATTGATAGTGTAGTGTTAGGTTTAATTGTAGGTAATTGTAGGTATTTTATTTAATTAATTTATTGATAGTGTAGTGTTAGGTTTAATTGTAACTTAGGTTAGGATTTATTTTACAGGTAATTTTGTAATTATTTTAACTATTTTAGCTATTGTACCTGGTTAAAATAAATACAAAGTTACCTGTAAAATAAATATAAATCCTAAAATAGCTATAATATAAATATAATTTATATTGTAGCTATATTAGGATTTATTTTACAGGTAAGTATTTAGCTTTAAATAGGAATAATTTATTTAATAAGAGTTAATTAATTTCGTTAGATGTAAATTATATTTAATTTAGGGGGGTGTTAGTGTTAGGGTTAGACTTAGCTTTAGGGGTTAATACATTTATTAGAATAGCGGTGAGCTCCAGTCGGCAGATTAGGGGTTAATGTTTGAAGTTAGGTGTCGGCGATGTTAGGGAGGGCAGATTAGGGGTTAATACTATTTATTATAGGGTTAGTGAGGTGGATTAGGGGTTAATAACTTTATAATAATAGCGGTGCGGTCCGCTCGGCAGATTAGGGGTTAATAAGTGTAGGCAGGTGGAGGCGACATTGAGGGGGGCAGATTAGGGGTTAATAAATATAATATAGGGGTCGGCGATGTTAGGGGCAGCAGATTAGGGGTACATAGGGATAATGTAAGTAGCGGCGGTTTACGGAGCGGCAGATTAGGGGTTAAAAATAATATACAGGGGTCAGCGATAGCGGAGGCGGCAGAATAGGGGTTAATAAGTGTAAGGTTAGGGGTGTTTAGACTCGGGGTACATGTTAGGGTGTTAGGTGCAGACGTAGGAAGTGTTTCTCCATAGACAACAATGGGGCTGCGTTAGGAGATGAATGCGGCTTTTTTGCAGGTGTTAGGTTTTTTTTCAGCTCAAACAGCCCCATTGTTTTCTATGGGGGAATCGTGCACAAGCACGTTTTTGAGGCTGGCCGCATCCGTAAGCAACTCTGGTATCGAGAGTTGCAGTGGCGTTAAATATGCTGTACGCTCCTTTTTTGGAGCCTAACGCAGCCATTCTGTGGACTCTCAATACCATAGTTATTTTAAAGGTGCGGCCAGAAAAAAGCCAGCGTTAGCTACGCGGGTCGTTACCGACAAAACTCTAAATCTAGCCGCTAGTAAGGTTGGATAGTTCTCACTTTTAAGGCCTGATGATCAAATATGTGTTTGGTGTGCAAGAGCAGGCACTAGGATTGAATTTGGGAGTTGTGCAATTTAAATGTCCACCAGTGGAGGCTGGATCGCTGGCAGTAAATGTGGCGGGTAGGTTTCCTGCCTGGAAACCTTGTCTTTTTGCATTTTCTTAAATGTTGCCCAATGTATTAAAGGGACAATGTACACCAATTTTTATATAACTGCATGTAATAGACACTGCTATAAAGAAGAATATGCACATATGCTGATCTAAAATCCAGTATAAAACCTTTTAAAGACTTACTTAGAAGCTCCCAGTTTAGCACTGTTGATGAGGTTAGACTGTGACACCCACTGAAAGGGGCAGGGAAAACAAGAAGAGCAGACACTTCCCCTTCCCTGTATATGAAAAGACAGATAACATAAACAGGAGCCAGCAGGAGTCTGTAAACGCGCGTATACATCTGACAATGTGGGGCTTTGTTAGGAGTCTGAAAATCAGAACAATGTTTTTAAAAAATAATCGAAACTATAAATTTTTTACAAAAGTACTACCAAATTGGCTATATAAATGGATCATCTGTAAAACATGTATGCAAAGAAAAATCTAGTGTACAATGTCCCTTTAAAGAGCAGAGCAGGAAATGTGGAGAACATGCTGCTCCAGGCAGAATGCCGTTGGATATTCTGGTTAAATACTTTGGCACCAGTAGGTCTTAACGAACAAGATGGGTATAATTCCTTTTTATAAGACCAGTATATCCACAAACACTTACCACAGATATCTGGTAAAACCTGACTCAAACAGGAGACTCATGATGGGTGAGGAACTAAACAGTAAATTGGTAACCTAACATATGTTTAGTAAACATGTATCAATGCCCCCCACCTATCATCTAACAAAATAAGCATAATATACGGAATGACAAAACTAAGCTACACTATAAATCTTCTATATATACTCAGTAAATCAGTACGCTTCCCCTTACTATAGAACTAATAACTTACACATAGAAATATTTTATGGCAATTCCGCACAAACAAATGTGGTACCACAGCTCTATAGGCATAATAATGATATATAGCTATATATGTTATGCATATAACATCTATCAAAGATGACAAAAGAACAAAGCCTATTGATATACCTCTCTTTTTTGCTAATTAATTTCTCTTCTTGATACTAATTAAGTTTTCTTGTCAATCCAACATAAGATATCAGTAAGACTATATATTTATGGGACTGGAACATGGTCATCTATTGATATCCCTATATCAATCCGTGTATAATTATGAAAAAGCTATGATATTTTGATAACACTATTATGTGTTGTCAACATAAGTTAAATACTAATTGCTATTGTAATGTATTGAGAACCTATAACCTAATGATATTATAATAATATCCTTCTGTTATTAAAAATTATAACACATAAAATATCATCATTATGGTTTGAGTGTACTATCGGTCTGCTCAACAATTTAAATAAAGTTTATATTATATCACCTACGTGATTTTCCTCTAACGAAACACAATTGGATAAAATATATAGGATAATAGATAGTACCAGAGCAGTGACGACTTCATCCCCTATGCGAAACCGCGATATATATTTATCATTATCTAATATTCTTTATCTTGTGGCTTAACTTACAATCAATATGCAACATAATGATTATAGTCATTGTATAGCATTCACTAACTATATACTGCATTGGCGAAAGTGACAACTATCACAAACTTATTTAGACCCTTCGTTATACACTAGATGTTTAATCTTGAGGAGGTCTTGTCCCTTTGTAAACAGCTGATTTATAATATAGCTGATTTGCGTCTAGATCAATCGATACACAAGTCCTGTCTTACAATATGTGTTTACACAAGCGTTAATACTATACGCCTCCAAGTGTACGTCATTGCCTAAGAAGTCAGGTGACAGTAGACTACCCAATCGGATGGGTCACTAACGATTGGCTATCATCATAGGGGTGTGTACGATTACTCACCCCCTATTGGCTAACAGCACTATTTTAACAGTGAGTTCGGCGCGAGTCGGGTTAGCCTTTGATAAAGCCACGAGCGTGGCGAAATGCGCATCAGGCGCTCTCTTTGAATGCTTAAATCATTTGCCTTATGTGGGTTACGTGGTAATTGGTACATGATAGAGAATGCAACTTATACGTAATTAATGTGTATAATAGTCCGGTATTTGTTTTGGGCTTTTCTTATTATTGGTCCTATATCTTGCATTTGATATTCGAGTTTTTGCTAACTACTACACTACCTGATACACTATTGTTTGGGACTCTGACAGGCTTAGGCACTGCTCCAGCATTGCACTAGATAGATATATTGTTGTGTGAGGTCAATCCTCTTTTATAGCTTAGCTTTTTGTGCAATCCGTGAGCATTTTGTGGTGCCTCCCTGCCAGATTCTCTCACCCAAACCCACATTAATGGTTATTACCTGGGCATCTTAGCATTCAGTTCACCAATTTTAAGAGTTTTTAAACCCTGCACTGTACTTGTGTGAATGTTCTTCACCAACTTTATTTTATCTTATATGTAATAATAAAAGTTATATTTTAGTTTACTTGGCTCGCTCAAGCCAACTCACTTACACATCACTTATATTTGTGGCTATTGTGTGCTCTGATATATCCATTTTTTCTTCTCATTTGCCTATGTTTATGCCAGGATATAGAGCACCCCCCTGCCCATTTAATTAGCTTTTGAGATTGATTCTCTTTACACAGGGTTGATACACTTCACTTCCCTGTATGATACATTATATAATTAGTTGGGGACTTAAATTTAACTTTAATGTATATTTCTCTCCTTATGCCTATATAACTATTTACGTCTATCAGCTGTTTAGGACAGCAATCTGAGAATAATTACTCTCCTTCTGTCTATGTACAGAACTTTTGGTATAGCCAATCATCAGTGTATAAAAAAAGAAACACAATAATGACACACAACCTGTCACAAGACTTTAAAAACAGACAGGACCAAAGACTAAGGGACATAGATAAAACTTTTGCACTAGCATGCGACACTGAAAATACTCTAGAAACCGAAATAGATAACTGGGAAGATGGCCTAAAATCTCTAAATTATCTAATCAGGAAACATACGCGCTCTTTTTGGAATAAGAGCGCGTATGATAAATACCTAGCAAAACACATTATCCCTAGAGGACTGAGAGTACGTCTGTTCCCTACTTTTTCTTTTCATATTGACACCTATAAAGATAGATGGGAACAAGCACTGATAAACTGCTCAGAAATATTGGTGGCAATTTTATCAGACTATGAGACAGAGGTCATGTCAGAGTTGGATAAAGAAATTAGTGATTATAATGTGAAGTTACAAAAATTTGAATCACTAGAAAAGTTTAAACAAGCTTATAAAGAGATGAGAGAAGAACTAGATAAAAAAGAAAAAGACATTATACAGACCAAATGTTCCAAAATGAAAAGAGACATTAAAGATTTTGAAAAAGGAAAGATATTTACATGGGACGACAAACAGTCTAGACGAAGGCCACCAAATAGCTTACCCCCACCTAAGAACACACATCAATCGGACTGTGAGTCTTCGGCAGTAGAAGACAGTGACTCAGAAAGCAATGTTAACAGACCCAGCAGTAGTAGTTTTTTAGGGAGAGATATAACACATCTCGACAAAGAAAAACGAGACCCACAAGAAGGGGGAAAGGAAAACAGAACCTTGCGAGACCGAACGAGATGGGGTTACAGGACCGACAATGGGTACAGGAGGAGGGAGGATTGGGGGAAGCGACCAAGATGGTGAATGACGATAACAATAAAAATGTTAAACTGCAGGTTATTAATTTAACCAACAGAACTATTACTGAGACTCAACAACAAGTCCTATCTAGAGGTCTGTCCTTCTCCCCCTCCCCCCGTTTGAACAAATTTGAATTAATAAAAGATCTACATCTTTACTGTAGAAAACTTCTACTAAAGAAAATATACAGCACCAATGATGATAATGACACAAGTGATCTCCAAACATTAGACACACTAATTGATTTACTAACCGAAAATGAAGGAAATGAGGAGGTAGAAGTGGAAGAATTTCTAGATAAACAAATTAAATTAAAATCTAAATATATGCCACCAACATCAAAAGTACCCCAAATTGAGGTTTTCTTAAAAATGGTCATACATGACTTCCTGAAATTACCTGATACCATAATCAGGAATATCAGTAAAAAAGAAGAGGAAGCACTTAAAATGATCAATTCGTGGGATGATGTAATCATCAAACCCTCAGACAAAGGGGGTAATATTGTCATTTGGGGAAAAGATGAATATGTTTATGAAGCTAATAAACAATTAAATGATCGCAAATGCTACAAACACCTGTTCTCCAACCCCACCTCTCAGTTCTTAACGAATTACTCTGATTTGATTAACAATGCCAAAAAAGACAACTTAATTAGTCAAAAAGAATGGTCTTTTCTACAAGTTAAGTATCCAAGAATAGCGACTATATACTTTCTACCCAAAATCCACAAAAATAAAGAAAAACCACCAGGTAGACCAATTGTCTCCAGTATAAATAGTCTGTGTGAACAGGGGAGCAAATTCCTTGATTTATACTTAAGAGAGATAGTATGGGCATTACCATCCTATACCCGTGATACAATGGATATTTTGAGTAAAATAAACGACCTAACAATAGATGAAGATTCCCTCCTAATCACGTGTGATGTTGAATCATTGTATACCTCTATCAAACATGAGTTTGGATTGAAAGCAGTAGAATTTTTTCTAAGCATGCAATCTAATGATAGACTCGAAAGAAATAGATTTATAATTAAACTGTTGCAGTTTGTACTTACACACAACTATTTCGTTTTCAATGACAACTTCTACTTGCAAATTCAGGGCACCGCAATGGGGTCATCTTGCGCACCCACATATGCAAATATCTACTTAGGGTGGTGGGAAAGAGAATTTGTTTTCAATGAAAGCATGTCCAAATATACTGACTATATAAATCTGTGGTGTCGGTATATAGACGACCTCTTCATAATATGGACAGGTAGTGCAGAAATATTTAAAGAATTCATATCTATTCTGAATCAAAATGATATGAATCTAAAGTTGACTTACTGTATAAGCGAGAGCAAAGTGGAATTTCTGGACCTCCATATTTATAAAGATGAGAACAATTGTCTTAAAACAGACCTTTTTAGAAAGGAAACGGCTACTAATTCAATTCTACAATATGATAGTTGCCACACCAGGAGTACTAAGAATGCAATCCCAACAGGGGAGTTCTTAAGAATAAGAAGAAACTGCAGTGATTTTCAAACTTTTAACGAACGAGCAAAAGAATTGAAAATAAGATTAAAAAACAGAGGGTATACTCGCAAAATAATCCGAAAAGCGTACCAAAGAGCAAAAAGAACACCAAGGGAGTCACTGTTAATCCCTAAAAAGAAAAACAAAGCAGTTGACAGGGAGGTCAGATTTGTAACTACTTACAATAATAATCACAATAGAATTACTGATATTCTAAATAAACATAGTGGTATTCTAAAATCTGACAGAGATCTATCAGCCTTTATAGGTGACAAAATAAAAACCAGCTGGAGGAGAGCGCCAACGATTGGCAACATGTTGGTCAAAAGTCATTTTACTAAGAGAAAATGCAGCAAATATGTTTGCGGAACATACACCTGTGGCACATGCAGTTTTTGCAAATTCATATCTAATGAAAGAGAGTTCATCAGTCGTACTGGAGATACAAAGCGGATGCTTGGATTTGCCAACTGTAAAGGCTGTGACACACTGCAAGCGGAGCGGTGCGCAGCGTGTAGATGCAGCTGTGCGCGCTCAGTGTGTCCTGCCTTTTCATCTCTGAGCACTCTGCTGCGTCAGGTCGCGTAGCTAAGCGCTCAGAGATGAAATATTTGAACTTCAGAAGCGATGCGACGCGGAGCAAAGCAGCTGCTTTGCCTCGCGCCGCATCGCTTGCAGTGTGTCACAGCCTTAAAACTAAAAATGTGGTTTATTGCTTACTGTGTAAATGTGGAAAGAGATATATTGGTATAACGACCCGAGAGTTACGTACACGACTGGGGGAACATGTGAATAGTATTAAGAACTGTATTAAAGATCAAGAGAAGGGCAAAATTCTCACACCAGTAGCTAAGCATTATGCAAAGAATCATGGCACCAAACCAGACTTAAAGGTCTCAGTACTTCAGGTGATTAAACCGGGGATCAGAGCAGGAAATGTGGAGAACATGCTGCTCCAGGCAGAATGCCGTTGGATATTCTGGTTAAATACTTTGGCACCAGTAGGTCTTAACAAACAAGATGGGTATAATTCCTTTTCATAAGACCAGTATATCCACAAACACTTACCACCGATATCTGGTAAAACCTGACTCAAACAGGAGACTCATGATGGGTGAGGAACTAAACAGTAAATTGGTAACCTAACATATGTTTAGTAAACATGTATCAATGCCCCCCACCTATCATCTAACAAAATAAGCATAATATACGGAATGACAAAACTAAGCTACACTATAAATCTTCTATATATACTCAGTAAATCAGTACGCTTCCCCTTACTATAGAACTAATAACTTACACATAGAAATATTTTATGGCAATTCCGCACAAACAAATGTGGTACCACAGCTCTATAGGCATAATAATGATATATAGCTATATATGTTATGCATATAACATCTATCAAAGATGACAAAAGAACAAAGGCTATTGATATACCTCTCTTTTTTGCTAATTAATTTCTCTTCTTGATACTAATTAAGTTTTCTTGTCAATCCAACATAAGATATCAGTAAGACTATATATTTATGGGACTGGAACATGGTCATCTATTGATATCCCTATATCAATCCGTGTATAATTATGAAAAAGCTATGATATTTTGATAACACTATTATGTGTTGTCAACATAAGTTAAATACTAATTGCTATTGTAATGTATTGAGAACCTATAACCTAATGATATTATAATAATATCCTTCTGTTATTAAAAATTATAACACATAAAATATCATCATTATGGTTTGAGTGTACTATCGGTCTGCTCAACAATTTAAATAAAGTTTATATTATATCACCTACGTGATTTTCCTCTAACGAAACACAATTGGATAAAATATATAGGATAATAGATAGTACCAGAGCAGTGACGACTTCATCCCCTATGCGAAACCGCGATATATATTTATCATTATCTAATATTCTTTATCTTGTGGCTTAACTTACAATCAATATGCAACATAATGATTATAGTCATTGTATAGCATTCACTAACTATATACTGCATTGGCGAAAGTGACAACTATCACAAACTTATTTAGACCCTTCGTTATACACTAGATGTTTAATCTTGAGGAGGTCTTGTCCCTTTGTAAACAGCTGATTTATAATATAGCTGATTTGCGTCTAGATCAATCGATACACAAGTCCTGTCTTACAATATGTGTTTACACAAGCGTTAATACTATACGCCTCCAAGTGTACGTCATTGCCTAAGAAGTCAGGTGACAGTAGACTACCCAATCGGATGGGTCACTAACGATTGGCTATCATCATAGGGGTGTGTACGATTACTCACCCCCTATTGGCTAACAGCACTATTTTAACAGTGAGTTCGGCGCGAGTCGGGTTAGCCTTTGATAAAGCCACGAGCGTGGCGAAATGCGCATCAGGCGCTCTCTTTGAATGCTTAAATCATTTGCCTTATGTGGGTTACGTGGTAATTGGTACATGATAGAGAATGCAACTTATACGTAATTAATGTGTATAATAGTCCGGTATTTGTTTTGGGCTTTTCTTATTATTGGTCCTATATCTTGCATTTGATATTCAAGTTTTTGCTAACTACTACACTACCTGATACACTATTGTTTGGGACTCTGACAGGCTTAGGCACTGCTCCAGCATTGCACTAGATAGATATATTGTTGTGTGAGGTCAATCCTCTTTTATAGCTTAGCTTTTTGTGCAATCCGTGAGCATTTTGTGGTGCCTCCCTGCCAGATTCTCTCACCCAAACCCACATTAATGGTTATTACCTGGGCATCTTAGCATTCAGTTCACCAATTTTAAGTGTTTTTAAACCCTGCACTGTACTTGTGTGAATGTTCTTCACCAACTTTATTTTATCTTATATGTAATAATAAAAGTTATATTTTAGTTTACTTGGCTCGCTCAAGCCAACTCACTTACACATCACTTATATTTGTGGCTATTGTGTGCTCTGATATATCCATTTTTTCTTCTCATTTGCCTATATAGAGAATGGATATACTGTAATACCAATGTAGAGAAAGTATGTTACCACGTTAAAAAGTGGTTGTGATGAGAGCATATACAAGTGGTACCTTTAATAGCTGAAATATGGGCCATTAGAAGAGATTTACACCAATTTTTTTTGGGGGGGGGGTTCAAATCCATGACTGCTCAACTCTATTGGAAAACCTAATTGTAGAGTGGTTTTACACTGCATAAACTAAATACTTCGGACTGAGACAGCTCAAGAAATGGTTTTCCAAATAATCATAAAACACCTAAACTTCATTTATTTCATCCTATATCTGGCCAGGTGGTTGGGAGAATTTTGTTCATAAATGAAATTCTGTTTACCTGCTATCTCCTATGGGGAATGTCTTCAGGGCAACAGAGGAGCAGCTTAATCTTAAAATATGTGTAACCCCTTAATGATAGCCAACATACCTTGTACATCAGCTGTCATTTTTGCATTTAGGGGTTAAATAGGCAGTGAAGCATTGAGAAATTGCAAGGTCTTGCCACTTTTGTAAAAATAGTATCTTGTGCTGGTGCTACAAGCCAGCAGCAGCTCAAAAAGAGATTTTATTTTTTACATGTATTTATTTATTTTAATGGGATCATTATTGTCAAGAACAAAGTGAAGTAAACATTGGCTGACACAGTAATCAACTACCAAAGACATTGCTGAATCACTTGTATAGTATAAAACTTAAAGGGATTTGAAACCCAAAAATGTATTTTAAGATTCAGACTGAGCATAACATTTTAAAAAAGGTTCCCATTTACTTCTATTATCAAATTTGTTCCCAAGATATTCTGTGTTGAAGAGATACCTAGATAGGCGTCTAGAGCAGTGTTTCCTAACCGCAGTTCCCAAGTACCCCCAACAGGCCGGGTTTTCAATATAGCTGAACCAGTGCACAAGTGAATTAATCAGCTGATCAGTAACCAACCTGCTCTCATCCATCAGCGGATTATTTCACCTGTGCTCTAGTTCAGCTATAATGAAAACCAGGACTGTTGGGGGTACTAGAGGACCGCGGTTGGGAAACACTGGTCTAGAGTATTACATGGCTGGAAATAGTGCTGCCATCTAGTGTTTTTTGCAAATGGATAACTTTCTTGCAAAACTGCTGCCATATAGTGCTGCAAAAATGAGCCGGCTCTTAAGCATACCTCCTTCCTTTTCAACAAAAGATAAAAAGAAAACAAAGAAAAATTGATAATAGAAGTAAAACATTTTTTAAGAGGTAATTAGACATGTGCATTTGAATTTGGACAAATCAAGTTTTGTTGCAGTCTGCGTTCATTTTAAGACGAAAAATTAGTGGGCCCTTTCAATGGATATGAAACCCAAATTATTTCTTTCATGATTCAGAAAGAGCATGCAATTTTAAGAAACTTTGGCCTAGATTTGGAGTTTGGCGTTAGCCGTGAAAACCAGCGTTAGAGGCTCCTAACGCTGGTTTTAGGCTACCTCAGGTATTTGGAGTCAGTCAAAAAAGGGTCTAACGCTCACTTTTCAGCCGCGACTTTTCCATACCGCAGATCCCCTTACGTAAATTGCGTATCCTATCTTTTCAATGGGATTTTTCTAACTCCGGTATTTAGAGTCGTGTCTGAAGTGAGCGTTAGACAAAACTCCAGCCGCAGAAAAAAGTCAGTAGTTAAGAGCTTTATGGGCTAACGCCGGTTTATAAAGCTCTTAACTACTGTGCTCTAAAGTACACTAACACCCATAAACTACCTATGTACCCCTAAACCGAGGTCCCCCCACATCGCCGCCACTCAATTACATTTTTTTAACCCCTAATCTGCCGACCGCAAAGTGCCGCCAGCTAAGTTATCCCTATGTACCCCTAATCTGCTGCCCCTAACACCGCCGACCCCTGTATTATATTTTTTAACCCCTAACCTGCCCCCCACAACGTCGCCGCCAGCTACCTACAATAATTAACCCCTAATCTGCCGACCGCAAAGCGCCGCCACCTACATTATAGCTATGTACCCCTAATCTGCTGCCCCTAACACCGCCGACCCCTATATTATATGTATTAACCCCTAATCTGCCCCCCACAACGTCGTCTCCACCTGCCTACACTTATTAACCCCTAATCTGCCGAGCGGACCGCACCGCTACTATAATAAAGTTATTAACCCCTAATCTGCCTCACTAACCCTATAATAAATAGTATTAACCCCTAATCTGCCCTCCCTAACATCGCCGACACCTAACTTCAATTATTAACCCCTAATCTGCCGACCGGAGCTCACCGCTATTCTAATAAATGTATTAACCCCTAAAGCTAAGTCTAACCCTAACACTAACACCCCCCTAAATTAAATATAATTTTAATCTAACAAAATTAATTAACTCTTATTAAATAAATTATTCCTATTTAAAGCTAAATACTTACCTGTAAAATAAATCCTAATATAGCTACAATATAAATTATAATTACATTGTAGCTATTTTAGGATTAATATTTATTTTACAGGCAACTTTGTAATTATTTTAACCAGGTACAATAGCTATTAAATAGTTAAGAACTATTTAATAGCTACCTAGTTAAAATAATTACAAAATTACCTGTAAAATAAATCCTAACCTAAGTTACAATTAAACCTAACACTATACTATCATTAAATTAATTAAATAAAATACCTACAATTACCTACAATTAAACCTAACACTACACTATCAATAAATTAATTAAATACAATATGTACAAATAACTACAATTAAATAAACTAACTAAAGTACAAAAAATAAAAAAGAACTAAGCCCCCTAATAAAATAACAAAGACCCCCAAAATAACAAAATGCCCTACCCTATTCTAAATTACTAAAGTTCAAAGCTCTTTTACCTTACCAGCCCTGAACAGGGCCCTTTGCGGGGCATGCCCCAAGAAGTTCAGCTCTTTTGCCTGTAAAAAAAACATACAATACCCCCCCCCCCAACATTACAACCCACCACCCACATACCCCTAATCTAACGCAAACCCCCCTTAAATAAACCTAACACTAAGCCCCTGAAGATAATCCTACCTTGTCTTCACCTCACCAGGTATCATCGATCCGTCCTGGCTCCAAAATCTTCATCCAACCCAAACGGGGGCTGGCGATCCATCATCCAGTGGCTGAAGAGGTCCAGAAGAGGCTCCAAAGTCTTCATCCTATCCGGGAAGAAGAGTAGATCCAGACCGGCAACCATCATCTTCCAAGCGGCATCTTCTATCTTCATCCGATGAGGACCGGCTCCATCCTGAAGACCTCCGACGCGGACCCATCGACGTCCAACTGAAGAATGAAGGTTCCTTTAAGGGACGTCATCCAAGATGGCGTCCCTCGAATTCCGATTGGCTGATAGGATTCTATCAGCCAATCGGAATTAAAGTAGGAATATTCTGATTGGCTGATGGAATCAGCCAATCAGAATCAAGTTCAATCCGATTGGCTGATCCAATCAGCCAATCAGATTGAGCTCGCATTCTATTGGCTGATCGGAACAGCCAATAGAATGCAAGCTCAATCTGATTGGCTGATTGGATCAGCCAATCGGATTGAACTTGATTCAGATTGAGCTCGCATTCTATTGGCTGATCGGAACAGCCAATAGAATGCGAGCTCAATCTGATTGGCTGATTGGATCAGCCAATCGGATTGAACTTGATTCTGATTGGCTGATTCCATCAGCCAATCAGAATATTCCTACCTTAATTCCGATTGGCTGATAGAATCCTATCAGCCAATCGGAATTCGAGGGACGCCATCTTGGATGATGTCCCTTAAAGGAACCTTCATTCTTCAGTTGGACGTCGCCGGATGAAGATGGGTCCGCGTCGGAGGTCTTCCGGATGGAGCCGGTCCTCATCGGATGAAGATAGAAGATGCCGCTTGGAAGATGATGGTTTCCGGTCCGGATCTACTCTTCTTCCCGGATAGGATGAAGACTTTGGAGCCTCTTCTGGACCTCTTCAGCCACCGGATGATGGATCGCCAGCCCCCGCTTGGGTTGGATGAAGATTTTGGAGCCAGGACGGATCGGTGATACCTGGTGAGGTGAAGACAAGGTAGGATGATCTTCAGGGGCTTAGTGTTAGGTTTATTTAAGGGGGGTTTGGGTTAGATTAGGGGTATGTGGGTGGTGGGTTGTAATGTTGGGGGGGTATTGTATGTTTTTTTTACAGGCAAAAGAGCTGAACTTCTTGGGGCATGCCCCGCAAAGGGCCCTGTTCAGGGCTGGTAAGGTAAAAGAGCTTTGAACTTTAGTAATTTAGAATAGGGTAGGGCATTTTTTATTTTGGGGGTCTTTGTTATTTTATTAGGGGGCTTAGAGTAGGTGTAATTAGTTTAAAATTGTTGTAATATTTTTCCTATGTTTGTAAATATTTTTTTATTTTTTGTAACTTAGTTCTTTTTTATTTTTTGTACTTTAGTTAGTTTATTTCATTGTAGTTATTTGTAGATATTGTATTTAATTAATTTATTGATAGTGTAGTGTTAGATTTAATTGTAGGTAATTGTAGATATTTTATTTAATTAAAGTAATGATAGTATAGTGTTAGGTTTAATTGTAACTTAGGTTAGGATTTATTTTACAGGTAATTTTGTAATTATTTTAACTAGGTAGCTATTAAATAGTTCTTAACTATTTAATAGCTATTGTACCTGGTTAAAATAATTACAAAGTTGCCTGTAAAATAAATATTAATCCTAAAATAGCTATAATATAATTATAATTTATATTGTAGCTATATTAGGGTTTATTTTACAGGTAAGTATTTAGCTTTAAATAGGAATAATTTATTTAATAAGAGTTCATTTATTTCGTTAGATTTAAATTATATTTAATTTAGGGGGGTGTCAGTGTTAGGGTTAGACTTAGCTTTAGGGGTTAATACATTTATTAGAATAGCGGTGAGCTCCGGTCGTCAGATTAGGGGTTAATAATTGAAGTTAGGTGTCGGTGATGTTAGGGAGGGCAGATTAGGGGTTAATACTATTTATTATAGGGTTAGTGAGGCGGATTAGGGGTTAATAACTTTATTATAGTAGCGGTGCGGTCCGCTCGGCAGATTAGGGGTTAATAAGTGTAGGCAGGTGGGGGCGACGTTGTGGGCGGCAGATTAGGGGTTAATAAATATAATATAGGGGTTGGCGGTGTTAGGGGCAGCAGATTAGTGGTACATAAGGATAATGTAAGTAGCGGCGGTTTACGGAGCGGCAGATTAGGGGTTAAAAATAATATGCAGGGGTCTGCGATAGCGGGGGCGGCAGATTAGGGGTTAATAAGTGTAAGGTTAGGGGTGTTTAGACTCGGGGTACATGTTAGAGTGTTAGGTGCAAACTTAGGAGGTGTTTCCGCATAGCAAACAATGGGGCTGCGTTAAGAGCTGAACGCGGCTTTTTTGCAGGTGTTAGGTTTTTTTTTCAGCTCAAACAGCCCCATAGTTTTCTATGGGGGAATCGTGCACAAGCACGTTTTTGAGGCTGGCCGCTTGCGTAAGCAACTCTGGTATCGAGAGTTGAAGCTGCGTTAAAAATGCTCTGCACTCCTTTTTTGGAGCCTAACGCAGCCTTTATGTGGACTCTCAATACCAGAGTTATTTTTATGGTGCGGCCAGAAAAAAGCCGGCGTTAGATTTTCGGGTCGTTACCTACAAAACTCCAAATCTAGCCGTTTCTAATTTATACTATGAGAATCAACATTTGAATGTTGTGGTGCTTCCTGTGGGAGGAGTAGGAGGTGCCAGCAGGAACACGAGAAAGTAGCGTGTTACCGGCTGGAGCTCCAGAAAGAGCTAAACCCTGTCGAGGTCCGTTGTTGGAGTAAACCATATACTCCCTAGGACGCTGCCCTGTGGTTCCCGGGGCTAGACTTGGAAGCACCCAGTAGCCGCCTTTGGCTCCTTCGCCAGAGCCGCAACCGAGGTGTTTGTTAGACACTATTTTTTGAAACGTTTGAGACCGGAGGGTTAAAGTACAGAGTGAGATATACTAACTTTACTTTTGAGTATACTCAGTGTCGTTTCCAAAGATGGGGTAAGGAATACTTTAATAGCCCTATTGAACTGCCTGAAATTATCTCTATCTACAAAGCTGTAGATTTCCTGTCTGACCCTTCGGACTTACCTGTCAGAGATTCTTGTCGATCAAGAGGCAGACAGCTGCAGTGTGTGCCGATACTGACGTAGAACATCTGAGCACTCCGGGTTGTTGAAACTCTTATAAACCCTTATAAATCCGCCGGAGCGGAAGGCTGAAGATATCCCTGGCCTCACTTGGCAGAGATTTTGGTCACCTGAGAGTCAGACCGCGGCTGTGGGTGCTGTCATTACCGCTGACCATTTGTGCACGCTGGGCTGTTGGATCTCTACGTAAATCTGTCGGAGCTGAAGCTTTCCCTGTCGCGTGGAGTGAGGTGGGAGCAGATTCGTCAGAGAGAGCAGAGACACTTTTGCTCAGTATACTGCTGCCACTGGGGGATTGGTAACACGTAGGGCTCTTGATTTGCACCACTAAGTTTGTGGCTCAAGGCTCCAGCAGCATAATCTGCTAGTTTTAGCTCAAGTGCCGGGTTACTGGTTTACCTACTGGATAAAACGAGCTTCCTGCTAGAAAGCCTTCTTTATGCCAATCATAAATAAGCTACAACCAGCTGGGCTTTTTTGACGGTTGTCACGGCATTAATACCTTAAAGAAGCTTCTTTGTGTCGCTTTCTCAGAGACGTCAACTTCGCAAGTACTCTTTTTTTTCCCTTTCGCTCTTTGGTGGGTGCCGCAGGTATATACAGTTGGTGATTCTCATTGCAGTGGCTTTTCTATACCTTTAGACCTCATACACCCCTGGGACTGTTCAAGTATTGTGGTCAGACTTAAAAAGCACACAGAGAACTGTATTGTCTATGATAAGTAGCTCCTGATATCCTCTAAAACTGTTACTTCTGAAAACACACAATTGTTGAACAAGGGAATGTATGGTTTTATACACTATGTTGCAATTTGATGCTAAGTGTATTATAACTTGCGACTTGGATATTTGCAACAATTAAGCTTTGTTTCTCTGTGCCACTCTATTATACGTAATCAAATCTTGGTGTTTTAGTAGGGGATTGCATTTATCCTCTTCTTTCAGTGTAATAGCTGTTAACAATTGATTTAGGTTATTTGAAAAAGTTAAGGTCTTTATAGTTCTCATCAGGGAAGATGGCAGTGCAATATACCCACGCTGAACTGTTTATTTAATATATGGATTGGCTAACTGCTACATTAATGCTGATATTTCTTATTTCTATCTTTCAGAGCTCGCTGCTTGATACAAACTGTGGGTGATTAATTGTGAAAACATTTTTTTATATTACATGTGTGACATCTTCTCTCTTATGTATGCTTTTACGTACATTATTACTCTCAGTATAAAAATTGTAAATAGTAAGCTGTAAGTATTGGAGATTATAACATAAATTAGAAAGTTCTGTGGTATTAAATTAAGAAACTAGGTATAACCCCAGAAGTTGTAGAACTCCTTTCCTTTTGGAAATAAATTTACCTATCTATAGGCATGGTTATTTAGCCGCACTTTGATCACTTTGTATATTCTTTATTTATTTTTTTATTTATTTATTTATTTATTTATTTTTTTACTCACTCACAATAGTATTTATGTGTTCATGTGGGGTCTATCCCCTATATTTCCCCTCTCGGGGTTTATCCTCTTTATAGTCACATTGCTCTCCTATTTTTCCTTTTTTTCTCTTTCCCCCTCCCTCACAACCACGAGAAATTTATGGACAGATTTCTCCTCCCTCACAACACTTTTTCTCCAATCATGCCTCCTAAAACTAAAGATAAAAGGTCTCGTTTATCAGACATTATGACCGAAAACTCTAGTGAAGGTCTAACTCAGAAGACAGATTTGCAGCCGCTAGTTACCCAACTTAGCGATATTTTTTTACCTCAATTTGAATGTCTTAAAATTCAAATATCTAGTCTATCATCAGAGTTAAAAGTATTAGCTAATAGACTCACAGAAGCATATATAAGATATAGTCAATAATCAGTCACAAAAAATTTCAGAGTTAGAAAAGAAAAATATGACTTTGACCGCTAGGATAGATGACCTTTAAGACCGCTCAAGGCGGAACAACTTAAAAATCATAGGTGTCCCCGAGCTAGACCAATTCAAAGACCTACTACATAGACTAGGTCCCCCCAGAAGCAGTGACACTGGAAAATATATTCATAGACCAATTATGGTCAAATTTTTAAATTTTCAAGATAAAACAAATATTCTGCATCTTTATAGAAAAATTGGTAACTTCCATATAGGAGAAAATAGAATATTAATGTTCCAAGATTATTCCAGTGACACTGCTTTCAGCAGGAAGGAAATGGCGCCTTTCTACACCAAGCTGATACAAGACGTTTTTTTGGCAAAACTACTATACCCTGCAAAAATTATCATAGAAGAAAAGGAGGGCACAGTCAGACTAGACAATGTAGAAGAAGCCAAAGCTTATTTTAGAAAAAATAAGTTAACTCTTACATGAAAGAGCAGGAAGTCTCATAAGATAACTTGAAGGAGACTGATATGCTGGTTGCTATTAGGTTTATTTAAAATGGGAAAGCTGCATAGTGAAAGTAGGACAAGAAAACAATTTTCTTTATGGATTTTTAGGTTTCAAAAACAAGTTAAACGGTATTTTGCTTCGGTTGATATGGTTTTGTTTTATGAATGTTTTGTTTGGATGGTAATTATATATATATTTTTTTTTTCTCCCTCTTCTGGCCCTCCTCGCTTTCCCCTCCCCCCCCCCCCCAAGGTGCTATAAACATGCTAGTGCTAAAGTAGCTAGATGAAGGGTTCTATTAGATTACTTTCCAGGAACGTGGGTGTCATCACCTCCCCAATCAAAAGAAAAACAATAATTAGCCAGTTGGGTAAACATAATCCTGATATAGTTTTATTACAGGAAACGCACTTAAAACAGGAGGAAGTTGTTAAACTGAAAAGTAAATGGGTTGGGGAGGTGATAGCCACCCCCTGTTCTAGCAGAAAACGAGGAGTAGCCTTCTTGATAAGTAAAAAACTATCATATAATATTACAAAAATAACTTTAGACCCACACGAGAGGTGGGTGGTCCTGGAGATACAGGTGGATGGCCTCAGGCTTTTTTTAATTTTTATGTTAACCAAGTTTCTCGGCCAAAATATAATTTTGGCGGGCGATTTTAATCTAACCCCGACAGAAACCTTAGATAAATTTAGTCTTAAGAATTCAACCTTTTCTAATCGGAAGGCAAAAATATTCAAACAAGTATGTAAAAGCTTGAAACTTCATGATATTTGGCGTTTGCAGAATCCCGACCTGAGGTCTTTTACATGTGACTCGAAATCTCATGGTTCCCTATCACGAATAGATATTTTCCTATTATCCCCTTTATTGATTAAGCTAGAAGTTAAAACAAAAATATCTGATATCTTGGTCTCCGATCATGCAATCATCTCTCTAGATATACATTTACACGACACCCAGAAAAATGTAAGGAATAACTTTTTCTTTCCAAAATTTTTAATAAATAATCTTGAGTTTAGTAATTGGTTAAAGCATAAATGGAATGAATTTGTGTATTTAAATAGAATGTGCAGAGATAAAATAGAAATATTCTGGGAAGCCGCAAAGGCCTGTTTAAGAGGCGATATTAAAGCATATATGATTTAAAAAAAAAAAAAGTTACAGATGAGGGAAATTCAATTATCCAAACAAGTTCAGAATGTGGTGCGCAAATACACTAATAACCCCACTAGGAGATTAAGGGACAAATACAAACTGGCTAAGACAGAACGGGATATATTTATTAAACAGAAGGTTGCGTGGGAAGAGCTTAAGATAAGTGTTACATACAAAGGTCAATACGGGAAGTCAGCTAAATTTCTATCCAGATTGGATAAAGCCAGAAATAAGACCAATGTAATAGAAGCCATTAATGATGGGTCAGAGAGAGTTACTGAACAGTCTAAAATTAAAAATGTTTTTTTAGGCTTTTATCAAAAATTATATTCATCCAAAGAAATTAATATTGCTAATAAGAACAATTTTTGGAATAAAATTACACTCCCTAAATTAACACAAGAAGTGATTAGTGATCTGAACAGGCCAATAACTAGGGATGAAATATTGGACGCTATAAATTCCGCTAAACTTAATAAAGCTCCGGGACTGGACCAGATACCTGTGGAAATGTATAAAATTCTTAGGGAAGAGGTAGCAGATGTCTTAGTGCAATTGTACAATAGTTATTATATTGATGGCCATAGCATGTCAAAATATTTCTCTGAGTCCATCATATCTCTGATATTGAAAAAAGGGAAATGCCCATTAGATCCCCAGTCATATAGACCTATTTCACTGCTGAATGCAGATTATAAGTTATTAACTCATATTATTGACAACCGTCTGAAATTATGTTTAGACCCTATTATACACCCCGATCAATCGGGCTTTATGCATTGTAGATCTGCAACTAAGAATATCCGGAAAGTAGCTTTAGTATTAGAATATTTTTGGAACAAGTTATGTAAAAAAACAAAAATTAAGCAAGACCTTGCCTTAATCACAATTGATGCGGAAAAGGCGTTTGACGCTGTAGTGTGGGATCATTTATTTTGGGCATTAAGCCATTTTGGCTTCTCAGGACATTTTTTACAATTTATTAAAATTATATATGATCATCCAAGGTCTAGTATATTAATTAACGGTAGTTATACTGCAAATTTAACATTACACAGGGGGACGAGACAGGGATGTCCACTCTCCCCTCTATTATTTAATGTTGCCATAGAACCACTTGCTATTGTGCTACGTCAAGAGCTACAAGGTATTATATTTGGAGACCAAAAAATAGTATTATCTTTGTACGCAGATGATCTGCTACTATTTGTTAAAAATACAAAGGAAAATATACCTCAGGTTTTAAATATTATTGATATGTTCAGCTCTTTTTCGGGCTATAAAATTAATGTTAACAAATCTGAAATTTTATGGGTACATAAAAACAAAAATAGCATTCAAGATCATAATTTTTTAGTCTCCCCTACCATCAAATACCTGGGAATATACTTCCATGCAGATCCAAATCAGTGGTAAAGATTAAATTATACCCCTTTTTTCAATAAAGCAACAGAGAAATTGCAGCGATGGACCACTTTTCCTATTTCCCTCTCTGCTAAAGTAATGATTATTAAAACTATTTTATTCCCACAATTAATGTACATTATGCAAACTATCCCACTTTTCATATTGAGTCAGGATAATAAAAAATTTAACAGAGAGTGTGCCAAATTTTTATGGAATAATAAGAGACATAGGTTATCTATAGCCAAACTATCACTGAGACCCGAAGAAGGAGTCCTTTCCTTTCCTGATATAACAAGTTATAATTCTGCTACGCTGGTACACTTTGCATGCGATTGGTTAACGGAAACTAACCAACTTACATGGTTTCAGATAGAGGAACACTTGATTGCCCCATTTTCATTGAAAGCTTTGTTGCATTGCCCGATATCACAATTACCAACGGATATCCAAAATATGAAGACAATATTTAATATTATCAAAGCATGGCAAAAATTGAATATAATGTATAAAGTTAATTTTGAGATTTCTTCATATTTACCACTATGCGGCAACCCAAAATTCCCGCCAGGTATATCGTATGAAATCTATAAGACCTGGGGGCAGAAAGGGTTGCTGGATGTTCATCAATTTTTAAATAATATGTCCCAAATAAGAACTTTTGAAGATATGGCCAGAGAATTTGGTCTTTCTAGAATTTTTATGCTTACCTGCAGGTTAGACATTTCATAACGGAAACTAAAAAATCTAATTCAGATATTGATGGATGGGGGAAATAGAAAAATATATAACGAGCTATAAGTCAGGTAACCATAGTATAGCCCTTCTATATAAAATTATGCTGGCAAAACAGGGCCAATTACTAACACACAATATAGTCCAGAAATGGAATTACTATTATAGGGACATCTCTTTAGAACCTCTGTTGGCAAGTTTTAATTGGGTCCAGGGAGCGATGATCTCTATAGCTTGGAAAGAATCGCATATAAAATTACTTAATAATGTATACCTCACACCTTGGAAAATCTCTAAATGGTATAGAGATTATGTAGATGAATGCCCTAAATGTAGTAATACACGTGCAGATATTATCCATTGTTTCTGGAGCTGCCCTAAAATAATCCAGTTCTGGAATAGGGTTGAATTTTGGCTTAATAAAGTTTTAGATAATAGACTAAAAATTAAGTATAAACATATTTTTTTTCTTTATACTACAGAGGAATTCAGAATAAATATTAATCTTATTAACACTGCGATACTGCTCGCAATTTAATACTAAAAAACTGGAAAAACAAAAAACCTCCTACGATGGCCAGCTTTGTAAATTCTATTTATGCACAGATAATCTTTGAACAAATGAATATTTCCCCGTTAGATGAGAAAAAGACTAAAAACTTTTTTCTGAAATGGTTAAAAGTTATCTTATCTTATCCGCTAACAATCTAATTTTCTCTCATCCGTAACTTCCGCAGAACGGAACTTTTTGAGACATTGATTTTGTCAAACGTGTTCCCGACTGAATGGTATTGATATTTTGGGAGGCCAGAGGGGGGAAATAGAGAAGAATTTTATACTATATCTATTCCAATTTAAATGTAGACAAAAACTATCCAGGGGCTTCGGTGGGGGGAACGAGGGGGCCTGAGAGGAAGAACTTTCCCTTTTTTTTTCTCTTTTTTTTTTTTTTGTATGTATGTGAATATATTGACTTTAGAAGTGTTATAAAGAGAAAACGAGGCGGCCTGTTTAAATGACAAACATAGTAGCGACATTGTAATTATAATTGATGTATATATGAAGGTAATTAGGGATCTTTATGTGGAGTTTATACATTCCCGCACATAGGGAAATCCAGGTTATTTGGGATTTCCCATGTGTAATGACAAATTAGCTGTTTTAAAAAAAAAAAAAGTCATGTTTAATATTGTTTAGCATAAAGATGGTATCAATGAAACGTGCTGTTGTGTTTAGAATGTATATCCCTAGAAAATTACTGTTTTATATAGCTACACATCTCTAAGTATAAGTGTATTATTTGGAATTTTCCTTTTTTTTTTTTTTTTTACTTTTAAAGTTCTTCCTTTGCCGATCTTTTTCCTTTCTCTAAATGTCATAATGTGTATGTTTGAAAAATCAAATAAAAATCTTGAAGCAAAAAAAAAAAAAAAGAAACTTTCTAATTTAATCCTATTATCATTCATTTAGCCACTAATCAACAAGCATTACCCAGGTGCTGAACCAAAAATGGGTGGGCTCCTAAGCTTACATCCCTGCTTTTTCAAATAAAGATACCAAGAGAACAAAGAAACATTGATAATAGGAGTAATTTAGAAAGTTGCTTAAAAGTGCCTGCTCTATCTGGATCATGAAAGAAAAGCATTTGGTTTCATATCCCTTTAACTAATACATTTGTGAATTCATTTATGCAGCCAAAAAAAATTAGTTAATAAAAACAATGGCTTAGATTACGAGTTTTGCGTTAGAGGCTATGCGGTGCTAACAAGCAGTTTTGTCTCACCGCTCACTTACCTGCAGCACTGGTATTACGAGTTTTTACAAACCCGGCGTTAAAAGGCAAGAAGTGAGCGTTGAGCAAAATTTTGCTCTTTACCGCACTCCAATACGAGCGCTGCTTAAGTCAGCGGTGAGCTGGTCGTACGTGCTTGTGCACGATTTCCCCATAGGAATCAACTGGGAGAGCCGGCTGAGAAAAATTCTTACACCTGCAAAAAAGCAGCGTAAAACTCAGTAACGCAGCCCCATTAATTCCTATCGGGAATTAAAAGTTATGTCTACACCTAACACCCTAACATGAAGCCAGAGTCTAAACACCCCTAATCTTACACTTATTAACCCCTAATCTGCCGCCCCCGACATCGCGGACACCTGCATTATATTTATTAACCCCTAATCTGCCGCTCCGGACACCACCGCCATATACATTATACTTATGAACCCCTAATCTGCTGCCCCCAACATCGCTGACACCTACATTATATTTATTAACCCCTAATCTGCCGCCCCCAATGTAGCCGCAACCTACCTACATTTATTAGCCCCTAATCTGCCGTCCCCAACATCGCCGCCACAATAATAAACATATTAACCCCTAAACCGCCGCACTCCCGCCTCACAAACATTAGTTAAATATTATTAACCCCTAATCTGCCCGTCCCTAACATCGCCGCGACCTACCTACATTTATTAACCCCTAATCTGCTGCCCCCAATGTTGCCGCCACTATATTAAAGTTATTAACCCCTAAATCTAAGTCTAACCCTAACACCCCCTAAAATATATCTAAAGAAAATTACTATCATTAACTACATTATTGCTATTTAAAAATAAATACTTACCTATAAAATAAACCCTAAGCTAGCTACACTATAACTAATAGTTACATTGTAGCTAGCTTAGGATTTATTTTTATTTTACAGGCAAGTTTGTATTTATTTTAACTAGTTAGAATAGTTAATAAATAGTTATTAACTATTTAATAACTACCTTGCTAAAATAAATACAAAAGTACCTGTAAAATAAAACGTAACCTGAGTTACACTAACACCTAACACCACACTATAAATACAATTACCTAAATTAAATTAAATTAGCTAAAGTACAAAAAACAAACACTAAATTACAGAAAATAATAATAAAAAATTACAGATATTTAAACTAATTACAGCTAATCTAATAGCCCTATCAAAATAAAAAAGCTCCCCCTAAATAAAAAGAAACCCTAGCCTAAACTAAACTACCAATAGCCCTTAAAAGGGCCTTTTGCAGGGCATTGCCCCAAAGTAATCAGCTCTTTTACCTGTAAAAAAAATACAAACAAGCACCCCAACAGTAAAACTCACCAGCCACACAACCAACCCCCCCAAATAAAATACTATCTAAAAAAACTAAGCTCCCCATTGCCCTGAAAAGGGCATTTGGATGAGCATTGCCCTTAAAAGGGCAGTTAGCTCTTTTGCAGGCCCAAACCCTAACCTAAAAATAAAACCCACCCAATACACCCTTAAAAAAACCTGATTGGAAAAGCCAATAGAATGCAAGCTCAATCCTATTGGCTGATTGGATCAGCCAATAGGATTGATCTTCAATCCTATTGGCTGATTGCATCAGCCAATAGGATTTTTTCTACATTAATTCCCATTGGCTGATAGAATTCTATCAGCCAATCGGAATCTAATGGGACGCCATCTTGGATGACGTCACTTAAAGGTACCTTCATTCGTCTTTAGTCGTCTGATGAAGAGAATGCTCCACGTCAGATGTCTTGAAGATGGACCGGATGGATGAAGATAGAAGATGCCTTCTGGATGAAGACTTCTGCCCGTCTGGAGGACCACTTCGTCCGGCTTGGATGAAGACTTCTTCTGGTAAGTCGATCTTCAGGGGGTTAGTGTTAGATTTTTTTAAGGGTGTATTGGGTGGGTTTTATTTTTAGGTTAGGGTTTGGGCCTTTAAAGAGCTAACTGCCCTTTTCAGGGCAATGGGGAGCTTAGGTTTTTTTAGATAGTATTTTATTTGGGGGGTTGTTTGTGTGGGTGGTGGGTTTTTCCTGTTGGGGGGGGTTGTTTGTATTTTTTTTTTACAGGTAAAAGAGCTGATTACTTTGGGGCAATGCCCCGCAAAAGGCCCTCTTAAGGGCTATTGGTAGTTTAGTTTAGGCTAGGGTTTTTTTATTTTGGTAGGGCTATTAGATTAGGTGTAATTAGTTTAAATATCTGTAATTTGTTTATTATTTTCTGTAACTTAGTGTTTTGTTTTTGTTGTACTTTAGCTAATTTAATTTATATAATTGTATTTAATTTAGAAAATGTATTTAATTATAGTGTAGTGTTAGGTGTTAGTGTAACTTAGGTTAGGTTTTATTTTACAGGTACTTTTGTATTTATTTTAGCTAGGTAGTTATTAAATAGTTAATAACTATTTAATAACTATTCTACCTAGTTAAAATAAATACAAACTTGCCTGTAAAATAAAAATAAACCCTAAGATAGATACAATGTAACTATTAGTTAAATTGTAGCTAGCTTAGGGTTTATTTTATAGGTAAGTATTTAGTTTTAAATAGGAATAATTTAGTTAATGATAGTAATTTTCTTTAAATTTATTTAAATTATATTTAAGTTAGGGGGTGTTAGGGTTAGGGTTAGACTTAGATTTAGGGGTTAATAACTTTAATATAGTGTCGGCGACGTTGGGGGCGGCAGATTAGGGGTTAATAAGTGTAGATAGGTGGCAGCAACATTGGGGGCGGCAGATTAGGAGTTAATAAATATAATGTAGGTGTCGGCGATGTTGGGGACAGCAGATTAGGGTTCATAAATATAATGTAGGTGGCGGCGGTGTCCAGAGCGGCAGATTAGGGGTTATTAAATTTATTTTAGTGTTTGTGATGCGGGAGGGCCTCGGTTTAGGGGTTAATAGGTAGTTTATGGGTGTTAGTCTACTTTTTACCACTTTAAGTATGAGTTTTACGTTACGGCGTTGTACCATAAAACTCAAAACTACTGACTTTAGAATGCGTTAGGACTCTTGGAGGTAGAGGGTTTACCGCTCACTTTTTGGCCTCCCAAGACAGACTCGTAATACCGGCGCTATGGAAGTCCCATAGAAAAAAGACTTTACAAAGTTTACGTAAGTTGTTTTTCGGTAAGGCCAAAGAAGTGTGCGGTGACCCTAAACCTTCAAGATTCGTAATACTAGCGGGCGTAAAAAAGCAGCGTTAGGACCTCTTAACGCTGCTTTTTTACCCTAACGCACAACTCGTAATCTAGCCGAATGTTTTTCTGGTTTATTAAAAGTAAAAAGTATAGCACCATTCTGATTTATTATCGAAACTCATTTTTTGGCTGTTTCTAAAATGTCAATAGTAAACTTAAAAGGATAGGAAACTCAAAATTAAACTTGCATGATTCAGATAGCATGCAATCTTAAGACTCACTTCTATTTTTAGATGTGCTTCATTCTTTCAGTATCCCTTGTTGAAAACGAATACGCACATATCCTACATTGGTGCCGCAAACATTTGTCTCTTGTGATTGACTAACTAGATGTGTTCACCTAGCTGTCCGTAGTGCAATGATGTTCTTTTAACAAAAGCTAACAAGAGAATTAAGCAAATTGTATTATAGAAGTAAATTGGAAAGTTGTTTAAAATGTGATGTCCTATCTGAATCATGAAAGAAAAATTGGGGGTTTCCTGCCCCTCTAAACCAAATTATCTGAAATCGTTAATTGCACAAACAAGATGAATTGATATTATTAGTTAAAGGGACATGAAACCCACCCTTTGTCTTAGATAGAGCAAACAGTTTAAATGCCCACATCCCCTCACTTTAACCCCTTATAAAGGAACACTTTATTTTGGGGTCAATTGGAGGGACATTTTTTTTTTTCATTATGTAGAGATCTGTCAAAGACAGTGGACAGCAAAAATGAAATCCTTGAATGCAATCCAAACATTTACTTGGAGTTAGGTTGAAGTCCAATACTGAATCAAAATGTTTTTATTCATAGCAAAAGTTTTTCTTGGCGAACTCGACTTATGTGGGGCTTTGCCTGTGATGGCATTTGTTGACTTACTTACTTACTTTATTCACTTTGGGTTTTTCATTTTTTGAGGCAATTTTTAAGAAAAATGTCTAAGTGCAATATTTCTAGGGTACCGGGCTATTTGATTATGGTCCTGATGGTAATTTCTTATGACTTTGTCCTATGACACAAAGTTTGCCCCCATGTGGAGTTCAGTAAACTCCTTGACCACAATATTATGAACAACAATCTTTGTAACTCGTGTTGCTTTTTACCATTCCATGCACATACAGAATTGATATGCAACATTCTCTGTAAGTACTCATGACTCATATATCATGCATTAATCATATACTCTTCTCTGTTTGACATTTGTTAATCTGGTGAATAGTCTCCATATTGTTGTTGATTAATTACCTGTCTGACATAATTTTTCTCATACCTTTTACCTTGATAGATTATGTGTTTTCAGTTAATTTACAAAATCAATATACAGCTTTAATTGCCTCATGCCTTGTGTAAATGGCATATATATTTAACCAACTGTAGCTCAGATTAAATGTGAACCAACATAAGCTCTTTATAATGCTATCAACATTTTTGCACAATATTTGAATTGAAATGAAATATATAATATAACTATTAACCACTGCAGAATAAAGTATCTTTAACAAAATAAATACCAGTTATATAAATTACTAAACTCCTTTTAAAAAACATATGTAGACTATTATACTCAAGGGAAGAAGAAATGAAAAAATAATACAAAAAAAATGTTTATTTTATACTTTAATGTGTTTATTTTTAATGTTTATGTAGACAGAGCAACATCAGACACATCTCTTACAGTGTTAACTACCATTCATTTGATAATTCCATTGACAGTTTTTATTTATTTTTTATTTTCATGTGTCATGCATGTTACACTTGTGTTTGTTATTCTTTACACTTTGTTTATCTACTGTGATGTTTCTTTATCCCCAAGTTTCTGGTGCAAAACATGTTTGCTCAGCCAGTCAATTATAACAATCATGTCCTTTGGAAGTAGTTTACAACTTGGCCTATAGGTGGAACAGATCTGCTTTTGAGTGCAACTTTGTTCTTCCCATCATACCCCCCCCCATCTGCCCATCATACCAACATACAATATGCATTCAGATGGTGTAGCAGTGGTGAAGATGGAAGATTACAATAGGTTCCCCATGTAAGTCATATTTCTCAGTCCGGTTGTCAAACCTGGTTATTAAAACACAAGTACTGTTAGTGACAAATAAAACGGTGTGACATTAAATCAAATTTAAAAAGAAAAACATGCCATTTATAGATGTTGGTGTTCTGATGTGACTATAGAAGCATTCCCATCATGCTAAGATACAAATGGCATTCATATGGTTAGTGTTGAGGAGGGATTTAAATGACATTAGGTTCATGTCACACATGTAAAGGAGTATTTCTCTTGCACAGTGAACTTCAATAGTTCAATAGTTACGTCAATAGGCCATTACTGTAACCTTAAGAGATGTGAATGGGCAATTTTATCAATAGAAGGAGAAACCCACGTAGAACGCTTTTAAATCTGCCACAATTTATACACAAAAGTTTAATCTTAAAGTATTAGTTAAACTGGCACCATGGGGAGAGTGTGATTTGTCACGCCTAAATCATCACAACAAATCAAAAGATATATAATGTAAACAAGTTTACTGTCATCTGTACCTGTAGCCCGTGTGGCACAGAAGTTGTATTAGTCCTTCATACCAGCTTTATAAGTTCACACTTCTGCTGTCTGTAATAGAATATCAGAAGTGCTCATCAAGTTTCAAAGGGCAAATGTTGTATCACTTTGTTCCCCTGAACAATGTCGGTGTCCCAAACAACCTCATAAATAGCTGTGGGCTATGCACCTCCGTGCTTGATAAATCAAAAACCTCCACACCACAATTAAATCTTGTTGGGGGGAGTAGCAGGTATAGACTTTAGTAGAAAGACTGAGTTCTGGCAGCTCTGTTATATAGTGAAGGGTATACACATCCTCACTATGCAGGCCCCTCCACACAATAGAACAGTCACTAAAGAGAGTAGGCGTAGGTGTTGATGATGTGTTATCAGCATGAAAAAAGATACAATGTTAAACACAAGAAATTTACTTGCAATGTAAAGAGACATTCCCCATCTTCAGGCCAAAGACTGATATTGTTGTCTACCATGTCTATTTTATTTTAATGATTTTAGTGCAACTTGGAATAAAAGTTTTTTTAATTAAGAGTTTAGCTGGGTTGCTTTTTTCTTAAATTATTGGTCATTTTTTAAGGTGATAGCGCAGTTTCTATTTCGAAAACAGGTACTTAACAAACCTGAAAGCATTTTTTGAGAGCTTTACTATTGATAAGGTGTTCATGGCTGCAGGATTTTAAAAAACAAATGACAAGACAAATCAGTGAGACCAGCATGTTTAAAAAGCTTACAATATTTCACAAGACTTCTGAGGGAGCTTCAGACATACCCTGGAAACTGCCCTGTTCAACCCAGGGAACTACCCTGTCCCTTCCACTTTCTGAATCTGTCAGTTTTAGCTTGCAATGCAGCAAATTCAATGTGTATTGTAATTTGTAAAATATACACAGAAATATACAAAGTATGATCCTAATTTATTAAAGTAACACAGAAACTTTCAAAACTAAAAATTAGAATTTGTAAAATCACTGCTAGCGTTAAATCTATATGTATTATTAAAATATAAATGAGAAAAATGCTACAATACTGAAAGGACCCAATCTAAAATGTAAAGTAATATAAAATACAAAGCACAAAGTTTAAGTGTAACAAAACTCTCATATCATTTAGTCCTGTATTGCACTGGGCTTGTCCATCCTTCATATATAGAAATGAAAGCGATTTCACAGTGCTGTAGAGCTCTGACCTTTTTCTTTTGAATATTCGATGAGTTCAGCCCCTGTGAAGTCTGAACTGCAATTTCTCTCCAAGCTGGAGAACCTTTTAATATCAAGGCCTAGGAGTCTAGGAAGAATGGGAGAGAGAGGAAGTTAAGATGAGGGGACAGGGTGTGAGGACAGAGTTGTGTTGGAAGGGAGTCAGTTGACGGAAAACTAGAAAATTAGTTAGAGATGGTCAAGAAGCAAAAGAAACAAAAATACATAAAAAATGTAATCAAAATATTTATGATGAAAAAATATTCCTCTCGGGATCATCAGAGACAGTGGCGGAGGAGCTACAACCAATCCAGTTCCAAAGTCAGAATTCCAGAACTCTCCATAAGCTCCTGGAGTAATTCCTAAATATAACAAAAACAAACAAACAATAATAATAGCTTGTGATATATTATTTGCTTGACCAGGTATGTGTCAACACAAGAAAGAATATTATTAGAGATTATGTTTTGGGTTTTTTTGGGTTTTTTTTAAAGTATACTTTAAAAAGAACAGAAAGATGTGTCAAATGTAGATTTTATCAGTGAAAAATTGGACTCTTAGAAAAGTCTGCAAAAATGGGTTGTGGTTCTCCTGTAGGCATACCCTTCAATTGTTGGGAAGAAAACAAATTACTATAGGTTCCTATGAAAGGTCTATTGAATGGTCTACCTGGTTATGAAGACACCAGCACTGTTAGTGACAAACATGAAAGTGCTAGTGTGACGTTAAATCAAGTATAGGCATAAATTAAAAGAGAGAAGCGCTCAACCTGGGAACGAACAATAGCATAATAGCTTGTTCTATGGCTATAGTATAGGCATGTTTAAAATGTTTTGAAAATGTCTGTTGCATACCTGTGAAGCTCAGATACTTACTGCAGCTTTTTTTTTTTGGAAATCAGTTTTTATTGAGGTTTTTCACAGAAGAAAAAGAAAATACACAACAAATGCTATGACATGGATAACAACATTTTCATGGAGCACATTACAATGGTATAGGCAAAAAATAAAAAAGGCAAGAGGAATGCTAAAATGTAAGCATCTGAAGCCTCTATTTTCTAGTTTTCTTGATAGCTTTTGTAGGACTAATGAGCTGGTCACTTTTGGACCAATTGATATAGGTAACACTGGTCTATTAGTACTTAGTAGGGGAAGTCTTTCAGCGGGTAAGCACCGCTTGAGGCATGGTGCCAAAAACAACATTGTATAAAAAGTAAAGATAAAAATATTGGGAACGATCAAGTTCTAAGGTGGATGTAGCCCACTGTGGGGCTTATGTTAGCATATGGGGGGGGGGGGGGGGATAATAATGTAAGGGGATATAAAATAATTGTAGCAGCTTCTAATTAGTGAAGCTAGCAAAGGTGACTGCAGTAATCTGAGCTGCTACTTTAATTTCTAGGATTAAGGCTAAGCGAAACATTAACCCGTAGAATTGTTATAAGAAATGCAGTAAAATTACCATTTGTAGTAAAAGGTATACAAGTAGGAACACATTAGCAAGTTTATATTTATAGTCTGAAATTAAGTTTAACATATAGAGTAAAAGGAACGTAGTAACTGATAATGTGCATTAAATGTACAATATGTTCTCTTATACCTCCTCTGTCTGGTTAAAGCCACTCTTGGGCTCTCAGTTCTAGTGGAAGTGATAATTGCTGGAGGATAATTGAAAATATAGGGCCGCTCTTGGACCGTGAGATAAGTTGTACATATTATTCAGTTTAAGAATTGTAATAAATTACCATTATAGAAAATGTGGGTACGCTATCAATATGAGTATGATATAGTATAGTAACTACATGCACATTTAGTACACACACTGTGAAACTGTGGTGAACAGACCCGAACCATATGTGTCATCATAATCTTTCTTTTATCAGGCTTAACAATCGTATTATTAGGAGATAGGGCTCACTGTACAAGCTTTGAAATTCTTCATGAACTGGACAGTCAAATTTGAAGCATAAAACCCCCCAAAAGCAAGTAAACAGCCTTATAAATAATAAGGGACAGGGAGTGAGCTCTATGATTGCTGAGTGAGCTTTAATTATTGGTGTACCTTGAATATTGAGAAAGATGTTTCCCCTGATGAACATATGGTATATAAGATTTTATTCCTATTCTGTAGGTGGTACTCAGAGCTGTGGACCCCAGTGTCTCGGCCGCTGACATAGGGGCCACCAGTAGCTGAACAGGTATTATTAAGTACTAGGTACAAAGGGCAGTTACACCAATATTATTCCTTGATATAGAGACCCTAGGGTGTACAAGTTAAAATCAAGGCTTGCGTGGGTATATCCTAGTACCTCCCTAAGGGACAATGATAGCTAGTTTGTATGCTAAAAGGGATGGGTGAAGACAGACCATTGAGCTGGTAATGAGAACATGTTCCTGAATCAAAGGTATAATCCTGTAGATTAAATATACCCCACATAAATTACGTTTAGCACATGGACTCAGTGATGTAAAATTGTTATGCACTAAACAGTAAGTAACTCTAAATATATATCTGCATACATGGAGAAGCAAACTGAGCAGAGCTGTGAGCATCTATGACAACAAAAACAGGAACATAAATTTCCCAGGTATGAGCCCTATAAATGAGATTGCAACAGTTACCTGTTATCTCTATAGAATATAATTTTGTCTGTAGATGTCACAGACAGAGAATATGTGAAGGGTGGCAGTGAGGCAAATAATTCTCTCAGCCCTGACTTATCAAAACTAACCAAAATTGACTTATCTGCATAAATTACTATAGTTGAGTATAATTAAAGGCTGCAAATTAATGTAATCCTGGACTTCTGGTTATATAGCTAAAGTCATATTATCTGAATTCAAGATAGGTTACTGCAAATGCTATGCTTGCAGTGTAAGGAGAGTGTCCCAGATTACATGCTAGTGTATATATGTTACTGCAGTCTTATGTATCACTTACAGTCAAGGCTACGTGGGTATTGTTGTCTAATAAGATTTTATTATTTTTCAGCATAATGTCACAAACGGCACCCACCCTAACAATGGTAGAGTGAAAATGTTATAAAAGCTTTTACAATAACTTAGAAGCTGAAGTTTGAGAGATTAATACATGTAATAACAAAGCCTATAACACAAAGCTGACAAACTATAAAGATGAGAATGGATATAAAAGAGCTAACCCTCTCTGACTAGGCTATGTGATTAACTGTGATGTGGAGAAGGATAAGTATATGTTAATGGAACAGAGCAATGATGTTCAGTTCGATAGTAGCATTATACTTTGTAGTAAGCAAAAACACGGATTAATCTGCAATAAAGCTACTCCAATTTAACACTTCCAATCTTTGAAACACATGCAATATATTAAAAAACGGAGAAAGAGAATACAATGTAGAAGAGCTAACCAAGGGCTCGGACTACTACCACATCTTATTATTGCAACATTATGAGCTCCTAAAGAGTAAAAGGGTGTGAGTTGGTCAAGGGAGCTATTGTCAAAAAAAGTAAACCAACATAGCTTTAGTCTCTGTGCAGTCAATAATTCCACAATTGTCTCATAGGCCCTTCTCTCTGTCTTCACCTCTTCAGACTCAATATGAAACAGACTGAAGAAACATGTCCATTCATCAACTCTCACGAGTATCATGCTAATTATCAACATGTAGTGTTTCATCAAACTTAAAGGGACATGAAACCCACATTTTTTCTTTCATGATTTAGAAAGAGAATGCAGTTTTAAACATCTTTCTAATTTACTTATATTATCTAATTTGTTTTATTATCTTGATATTCTTTGCTGAAAAGCATATCTAGATATGCTCAGTAGCTGCTGATTGGTTGCTGCACATAGAAGCCTTGTGTGATTGGCTCACCATGTGCATTGATTTTTCTTCAACTAAGGATATCTAAATAATTAAGCAAAATAAATAATAGAAGTAAATTGTAATGTTGTTTAAATTTATATTCTCTATCTGAATCATGAAAGAAAGATTTTGGGTTTAGTGGCCCTTTAAGTGAGAAAAGCCCCATATATGGTGCAGGCTGCTATGAGAGCAGAGCGTGCCTAGGTGCAAAGTCAGACCTTTCTCAGCCTACTCCATCTCTCTGTTTGTAGTAATCGGTGAATGGATGATCCAGGGATTCACACTTGCCAACCCAGAGGCCCTTCAGATAGCCACAGCTTTCATAAGCTGTGCATTCCTTGTTGACATCAGAGTACTGATTATAACAGTGTCCGGTAAGACGCTGAGCACCCAGAAACTTTGTGATGGGAAAAAGTAACTCTGATGACTCAATGTGGTAGCACTCATTGTCTGAGACATAAAGTAGGACTGCTTTACATTTTCCTGGATTGCCATGATCCAATAGCTCACTGTGTAGGCTGTCAGATATTTCCTCGTGGTATCGGACACAAAATCCAGCAGTTGGATCTCCTTGTGAGACATATAGATCATCCTTGGTGCCTACGATAGTATTTTGCAAAAGAGGGAGATCTGTAGGCTCGAATGCCTCCTTATCTTGCAGTTGATGAGTTGAGAATACAATCAACTTGTCAAATATGTCTCTCAAGCCTATCTCTAATTCCTTAAAGTGGTCATTAAAGAGTTGTGCCATCTCAAACTCCCATCTGTTTAGGCGCTCCATTATGTGATAGAGGTGCTTAAGATCCCTCGTTACCTAAGTCTCAAGCCTAGTTGGTACATGCTGAAATTATCTGATATCGGCAGTACAGCTTAACTACATGACACTCAAGGTATTTAGCTGATATTGGAATCATGCTTCCCAAAATGTTAAAGATTAAGTTATATGTAGCACAGTCGTTAGAAAAGAACATCCTTGATCCAAGATGGCGATTTGCGCCTCTACTGCAGCTTTTTTTTTTAACTGTTTCTGCTAACTACACAACGCCCATGCTTTTAAACATGGTTATGAATTCATAAATATGTACCTTAGTTTCTTATAAGAAGCTGCAGTGAACGATGGACACTAATGATTGTTGCTACACTCTTTATTCATTCTGGACTAGATTACAAGTGGCACAATATTGTGTAGCGTGGGACGCAATGAGCAATACCACAACCAGCTAACCAGCATGCATATTACAAGTTGAAAGTAAACGGTTCCACAAACAAAATTTGCACTCAACAGAAAAGCATCTGAAGACCTAGAGGCATATTTATCAAAGTGCGAGCGGACATGGTACGATGTAATGTATCATGTCCGCTGCACCTCGATAAATGCCGACAGCATATTCTGTTGTCATTTATCATTGCACAAGCAGTTCACTAGAACTGCTTGTGCAATACTGCCCCCTGCAGATGCCCGCTAGCAGGGGGTGTCAATAAACCCGATGTCAATAAACCCAATAGGAATTCAAGGGACGCCATCTTGGATGATGTAATTTAAAGGAACCGTCATTAGTCGTGTAGTCGTCGGTCTGGATGGATGCTCCGGGTTGGCTGGCTTCAAGATGGACCTGCTCCGCTCCGGATGGATGAAGATAGAAGATGCCGCTTGGATGAAGACTTCTGCCCATCTGGAGATCCTCTTCTGCCCGGATCGGATGAAGACTTCTGCCCCTCTGGAGGACCACTTGTGCCTGGCTGGGTGAAGACGTCTCACGGTAGGGTGATCTTCAAGGGAGTAGTGTTAGGTTTTATTAAGGGGGGGATTGGGTGGGTTTTAGAGTAGGGTTGGGTGTGTGGGTGGTGGGTTTTAATGTTGGGGGGGTATTGTATTTTTTTTTACAGGTAAAAGAGCTGATTACTTTGGGGCAATGCCCCGCAAAAAGCCCTTTTAATATAGTAGCGGCGACGTTGGGAGCGACAGATTAGGGGTAAATAAATGTAGGTAGGTGTTGGCGATGTTAGGGACAGCAGATTAGGGGTTAATAAAATTTAACTAGTGTTTGTGAGGCCTTAGTGCGGCGGTTTAGGGGTTAATATATTTATTAAAGTGGCGGCAATGTCCGGTCAGCAGATTAGGGGTTAAAAACTTTAAGTGTTTCTGATATGGGGGGGGGGGGGGGGGCTCGGTTTAGGGGTTAATAGGTAGTTTATGGGTGTTAGTGTACTTTTTAGCACTTTAGTTAAGAGTTTTATGTTACAGCGTTAGCCCATAAAACTCTTAACTACTGACTTTTAAATGCGGTAAAAGTCTTGACAGGAGAGGGTGTACCACTCACTTTTTCCAAGACTCGTAATACCGGCGTTATGCAAGTCCCATATAAAAGATAGGATACACAATTTACGTAAGGGGATTTGCGGTAAGCTTGAGTCGCGGAAAAAAAGTTGACTGGTACACCTGTACCTGCCAGACTCGTAATACCAGTGGGCGTTAAAAAGCAGCATTGGGACCTCTCAACGCTGCTTTTTAAGGCTAACGCAAGACTCGTAATCTCGCCGTTAGTTACCTCATATTGATTGAGGTAAACTCAAGTAAGTGGACACCCTTAGGGGGGTTATTTATAAGAAGACTAGTGCATCCTGATTTTCATTGTGATTTGGATTTATCTATGTACTTTTTATACATATGGTGACTTTTTATGTGTTTTGAATTTCACACTTTTTTATGTGGAACTTGTTGCTGCTGGTCCAGCGCTTATCTAGCATTGCTTGAGATATATAGAAGTGTATCAGCGTCAAGATCGCATCTATAGGAACACCACCGTGGAGCAGGAAATCCTAAGTCCAGACGGAAAGTCTTCAATCTGGCTATAGATCCTGTTCTTCACATAGTATCCAATAACGGCTGGTACTCCCCAATAGGGTAAAGAAAAGGAACAAAAATAAACACTAATATTGCATTGCCATTTATTAAAAAAGGCAAATAAACAACATTCGGCACCTTACATCAAAAGACCTCAATCCAATGAAGTAAGTACACGGCTTAATGGAGAACTCTGTCTGCTACTTGCAAGGTGAAAACGGGATGCCCACCACGAGCCTTACGCGTTTCAAAGATCCAAGTCTTCTTCGTCAGAGTATATGGTGAAGTGGCATTCCGTAAGGCTTTAAATGTAAATTTTCGCAGTCTGAGGGCATCCGGTTCCAGCTTGCGGTTGGAGAGAGTAATCAATGACATTAGAATTTGATAAGCTAGAGGCGCAATGCTATTGGACACACCTCTAGAAAGCTAGCCAATCGCTAAGATGTAAGATTAATGGGCGTTAGAGGGAAGAGCGGAGCAGCGCTCTGTCTAAAATACAACAAAACAGATGAGTGAACAAAGATATAGAACAAAAGATCACCTGCAGACAGGATGATAACAAAGTAGAGAACTATTTTCTAGTAATAAAACAATTGTAAGGATAAATGCATATTCATATTCACTAGAAATATTGTTCAGGAGTTATACAAGTACACGTGCATGGACCTAAAAATGTAACATTATGAATGAATAACGTTTCATACTGGAGAAAAGCATGCTCAGAATAACGAGACATATGCCACAATAAAAGAATATACATATTGATATATACAGAATATTTAAAATAATAAAATGATGGAGAGGTTTCCCTCCCAGATAATATTTATACATACATAATAAACACAAAACTAAAATAGATATATTCAATATGGTTACTTTAGTGAACAATCTAGTAGTACAAAGACTTGAAAAAAATGAAGAAAATGTAAAACAAATACTTATAAAATGAATAAAAATAAATGATATAAAAGAAGGAATGATATTATAGAAAAGCTACAATGTCAATATCTTTATTAAGACCATGGGGTATAAGAGTGCTAAAATAATAAGACCGCAGAAATTTACATTTAATTTTTTTCACCTTGCGAGTTGCAGACAGAGTTCTTAACTGTAGTTAAACTCATTGGATTGAGGTATTTCGAGGTAAGGAGCCGACTGCTGTTTATTTGCCTTTTTTTAATAAATGGTAATGCACTATTATTGTGTATTTTTGTTCCTTATCTTTTCCCTATTGGGGAGTACCAGCCGTTATTGGATACTACGTGAAGAACAGGATCTATAGCCAGATTGAAGACTTTCCGTCCGGATTTAGGATTACCTGCTGCACAGTGGTGTTCCTATAGATGCAATCTCAGATGCTGATACACTTCTTTGTTGAATGGCTCCTACATACCTCATTAGATTGAGTGCACTTTCCATAAGTTGAACTGAATATAAGGGGAGGATCTCTGGAAAAGTGTGTGTGTCTACTTTATCATTGTGAATTGTGCTATATTGAATATCAGGAACAACACCTGCATGAACTGTATTGATTTAGTGTTTTCCGGTTACATCCCGTCTCTTGTTATGTGGATTTATTGATTATTTTTTACACCTATAGAAGTTATGACATATTTTTATTTGTCACTTATTGAAGTGATTTGTACTTTGGATTAATTTTTGCGTTGGTTGTATTTTATTTCCTCTCTCCCACCTTACCTAGCTTTGCACTAGACCTTTTTTCTTTTTCTTTTGACATATATATATATATATATATATATATATATGTGTGTGTATGCACATGTGCATTTATGTGTTTATATGTGTAAACACACACACACACACACACACACACACACACACACACATATATATATATATATATATATATATATATATATATATATATATATATATATATATATATATATACACACATACATATACACTTTGGAGCCCTTTCCTCTCAAATACCTTTAAACATAAAAAAATATTGTATTCGTTTTTTCTATATTGTAATGTGTTTTCATGTTTTTTTAAAAGAAATATTTAACATTCCAGTCTTCTTCACTTAGAAGAAAATGGTATTAACATTTTTATACAGATATATAGGTATAGATATATATAAATAAATAATCATATATATAAAGAAATAAATATTTCAAATAAACAACATATTCTTATATGTGAAGAACATTGATCTAGTCTATAGGGAGAAGTGCTAGATAGGGTTCTCTTCTGTTCTTTTTTTTTTCTTTTTTTAACATTTAGGGCTAGATTATGAGTGGCACGCTAACTGTTGCTCAGATGTTATAAGGGCTCAAAGACATATACATTTTTGCATAGAAAATTGGCACATCTAGGCAAGTTCCCCACTAGGGGAACTTGCCTAGATGTGCTAATTTTCTATGCAAACATTCATATTGATTAACTTTTGAGACATGGAGGATTTTAATCTCAGATTTTTTTGCATTGGAGCTCTTTAATAAAGTGTTTCACTGTATCTGTACTGTAAATATTTCACGTTACAATGTTCTTCACACTGGGGAATATAGGGATATATACCGTATTTTTCGCTCCATAAGACGCACTTTTTTCCCCCTCAAAAGTAAGGGGAAATGTCTGTGCGTCTTATGGAGCGAATGCAGCCAAACTAGAACTACACTTCCCATAACTCCTCATGTCACGCTCCGCTCGGCTCCGCCTCCAACTTAGTAGTCACTCAAACTAGGACTAAACTTCCCATAACTCCTCATGTCACGCACCGCTCGGCTCCGCCTCCAACTTAGTAGTCACTCAAACTAGGACTACACTTCCCATAACTCCGTGGGGATACTAGTTATAACGTCAGTGCCCTGGAAGTTCTGGCACGCACATGTGTTGGTGACATGACCTGGAGGTCAGTGTTGAGAGGCTCGGAGCTGCGGTGAACAGTGGCCGCTCTGCTGGGGTTCCAGTCGGGGTATGCTAAAAAACCTGGTGAGAAATATATAAATCTATGTCTGAAAAAGGAATATACCTTAGATTGGGGAGTATTGAGAAGCTGTTGGACAATATAGACACAGGTCATGTCTCTGGGGGAAAATACTGGTAGCTTGTCTGTTATTACACAAGTTTTTTTTTTAGCTTGGTGCTGGATATTTGGAAACAGTGTCTATTTTAGGGGTCAAAATCTTGAAGAAAGACACTATTTTATATCATCAATAGCATTTTAGTGCTTATGGTAGTTTGTATTTTATTTATGGCTGTGTTAGTAGCTCAGTTTGTTTAAACTTTTTGATATACTGGCTATGTCTGAATATATTGTGGTACTGATTTAGTGTTTCCTATGTGTATCAATTTGACTCTTATCACACACTCTCAATCACACACAAGCTCTCTCACACTCTCACACACACTCACACACACGTACTCTTATCACACACACACACACTCACACACATTTTTTTTTTTTTAAATATTCTTTTTTTTTATTGGGTGACAGTTCAACATCATTTACAGACTTTTGCCAGGTGGTTACAATAAACTTGATAAACATGATATACTTCCAAAAGCAAACTTTGTATTAAAAAATTTTTTTGCCGTCAAACTGTCCCCCCCTCTTTCCTTTTCCTCGCCCTCCCTCCCTTAATTTTAATCTCATTCATCTCACCTTTGTAGTTACCCTCACAGTTCCTATATCTACGGCTTTTAAGTTCTTTCAAGCTGTTAAAGATTCTTACCAGTTAGCCTTCTTATCCTGAAACTGCTCTGCATTTGAATGCCTCCCCCTTTGATGCACAGCGGTGGACTCTTCCATCCCCTGGGACTCACATTCCCTGGTTGTGAGCGTTACAGTATTTTCCATTCCCCTCTCAGTTGTGCTGTTAAAATGTATTCTGAATTACGGGAATGGGTGTATTATCTGTTTTTGTATCTGGACTGGCTGTTGTAGGATCAACTTTTCCCATTTCCCCATAAAAACTTTGACCCTTTCCTTTACATCTCCCATAGTATCAAACTGTTCTATTGTCATCTGTTGCAGCAGTAAATTTTTGAGCTGCCCTAGTGTTGGTGGGTCTCTTTTCCTCCACTCCCTGAGAATCAGTCTCCTCGCTGTGAGGACTATGTTATATATAAGTCGTTTCTGTGTGCCTAGGTTACCTGGGATATCTAGAAGTATTATGGCCCTCCCATCCAGTTTGATCTGGGTAGAGCATGTCTTGTTCATCCATCTTTCCGTCATAGCCCAAAATTTTGTCAATCTTGGGCATGTCTCAAGTAAATGTACATATTCAGGGTCGGGCTGCCTACACCTGACACAAACATTGTCTGCTTCCTTCACCCACTTACTATATATCCTAGGAGTGATATGTGCCCTATGAATCGTTTTTGTGTGTATTTCCCTTACGTCAGCTCCTATGGTGGCTTTCCTGACGTTCTCCACACTTTTTGTGATTTGTTCCTCTGAAATCTGAGTCTGCAGTATATCCGACCATTTATTGCTCAGGCTTGTCCTGTTTTTTTGGTTTGGTATGTCTATCAGCATTTTGTATATGGGGGAGACCGAGTGACCGCCCTGAGATGTCACGGAAACCAGTTTTGATATCGGGTCAGTATGGTCTGTAAAGTTTATGTGTTTCTGCAATTGTGTTACGTAGTGTTTGATTTGCAAGTATGCAAAGTGGTGTTGTCTAGGTAGTGAAAAATCTTTCTGTAAGTCTTGAAAAGTGTGGATTAGCCCAGTAGATTCTGACACCAACTGTTTAACTGAGTGTAAGCCCTTATCTTTCCATTGTTGAAATGGTTTCGTAGTCAGTCCTGCTGGGAAGTCCGGGTTCCCTCCCATGGGTATGAATTTTGTGTATGTATGTGATACCCCCATCCACCTACACATTTTTGCCCAGGCCCTGATTGATTCCCCAAAGAGTGGAGAGTCCTTGGTCAATTTATGTATTTTGTGAAGCTCCATATGTGGTAACATTGCTAAAGCCCATGGCTGAACCAAACTGCTCTCTATTTCTTTATGTGTGAAGTGATTTGTGTTACTTAGCCAGTCCAGAACGTATTTGCTGGACGTGACCCAGTTATACAGTTCCAAGTTCGGCAGTCCAAAGCCCCCAGCATGGACCGAGCACATCAGCTTCTCCAAGCTAATCCTGTGTTTTTTCCCCGACCATATGAAGTTTGCAAGTTGTGTGTTTAAATACTTCAGGTCTTTCTTGTGCAACAACATGGGAATCATTTGGAATGTGTACATTAACCTTGGAAACAAGATCATTTTTATCAAGCATATTCTGCCCGACACTGATACTGGTAATGCTTTCCAATTTCTGAGATCTTCTATGATTTTGCTAATAATTGGTTTGTGGTTAAGGGCGTACCATCTGGAGGGGTCTTTTGATAAGCTTATCCCCAAATATTTAATAGTATCCTCTAGTATTTTAAATTTGAATCCTAGGTCTTCTTTATGACCCATTGGGGATAGCCACAGGATTTCGCTCTTATCTTTATTAATTTGGTATCCCGAGATTTTGCTAAATTCCTCAATAATAGACATCAATCGTGGTGTTTCTCTTTCTGGGTCTGATATGAATAACACCATATCGTCTGTGTATAAGGATAGGTGTAAAGTCGCCCGCCCCACCCTCATTCCTTGTGTTTCAGTCCTGATTCTGTATGCCAGTGGTTCCATGGCCAGGTCAAAAAGGAGAGGGGACAGGGGGCAACCCTGCCTCGTTCCCCTCCCCAGTCGGAATCTTGGAGAGAGCGTTCCATTGACAATCACCACGGCCTGGGCTGACCTGTAGATGCTGGCGACCGACCCGAAGAAGGAACCCCGAATTCCATATCTGGTCAGCGTGTAGAATAAATGCTCCCACAATACCTTGTCAAAAGCCTTCTCTGCGTCAATCGCCAGCATGCACGCTCTTTGTGTTGGAGTGCCTACTTTTCCCCCTTCCCTGTTGTTCCAGTAGTGTTGTAGTACTAATTGCACTTTCCTGATATTGAGAACTGAGGATCTACCTTTGACGAACCCTGTTTGGTCACTGTGGATCAGGGATGGCATTATGGTCGCTAGTCTATTGGCCAGAATTTTGGTAAAGATTTTATAGTCACTATTTAATAGTGATATGGGTCTATATGATTCTCTAGCTGTTGGGTCTCTTCCTGGTTTCGGAAGGATACAGATATGTGCTTCCGTGAAACGTTCGCTCAGTTCTTCCCCTCCTGGTATCTTATCAAATAGTTTAGCCAGGGTGTTTGATACCTCTTCTCTCATCAATTTGTAAAATTCGTTGGGCAAGCCATCTGGCCCTGCCGTCTTATTTAGGGGGAGGTGCCCTATTGTCTTATGTATTTCCTGTACTGAGATCGGTGCATTTAAGTTGGAGGTTCTCCTCCGTGATTTGGGGTAATTTAATTCCCTTCCAAAACTGTTCCCTGTGTCCTCTGTCAACTGGATGTGGTGTATATAATTCTGAATAGTATTCGCAGAATGCTTGCTGTTTTTCAGCTTCTGTGGTTAAGGACCTGCCCTGAATCTTCAGTGTCTGTATTACATTGGGTTTTCTTACTAACCTAGTGATATTAGCTAATGTACTGCTTATCCTGTTACCGTATCTGTAAAAACGTGCTCTGGCTCTACTAATGGTTCCTTTAGCGTTTTGTAGTAAGAATGTGTCCCTCTGTAGTTTGACTCCGGTATACTTTTGCCTGTTCTCTGCATTAGGGGCTCTAAGGTATTTATTATATGCGTTTGTGACTTGTCTTAGTAATATGTCTTCTCTTTGTTTGTATTTCTTGTTAACCCCTGATGCATATGTCATGATAACTCCTCTTAGAACCGCCTTTGCTGTGTCCCAAAATAAGGCCGGTGTGCTTTGTTGGCTTCTGCATAGTGTAACCATTCCCCCTTAAGGTGGTTTAGGAGATTAGCATCCCTGTATAAGTAGAATGGGAATTTCCATCCTTCCCTTTTGGGTCGTCTGGGGCCCACCATCATAATCAGTGAGATTGGTGCGTGGTCTGACAGTGTGACCGTGTCAATTTTAGTGTCTAAGATCTGTGTGCTCAGGGTAGATGAAATAAGGAAGAAGTCTATCCTTGATAATGTCTGTTTGGATGGGGATATGCATGTAAAGTCTCTACTGTCTGGATATCTCGCCCTCCAAATGTCTGTCAAATTCAATGCCCTTTTAAATTTATTCAGTATCCTGGTTTCTTTTTTGCAGTATGCGGCTGGGTGGTTTGTAATCCCTGGATTGTCTGGGTTGGGAAATCGGTCCGCCGGTACCTGAGGTGCTATATTGAAGTCTCCCACTACCACTAGCTGTGTCCCTGTGTACGTTAATAGTTTCCCTTGTATTGCCTGCCAAAACTCAGCCTTCTTGTGTAAGGGGCCATATAGTCCACAGAGAGTGAATGCTGTTTGTTCCACTTCTATATTTAAAATGATGTATCTACCCTCCTTGTCTATCTCTCTGTGAGTTATCTTGTATGGTAACTGTTTCCTGAAGAGAATGGCTACCCCCCTTGCTCTTTTAGCTTCATATGGTGTGAAGTTGACTTCTCCAACCCAATCTTGTTGGAGTTTCCTGTGTTCCTCTTGTGATAGATGTGTCTCCTCCAGTACTGCAATGTCAGCTCTTTGTTTTTTAAGATATTTAAGAATTGCCTTTCTCTTTATGGGTGACGTGACACCACCCACGTTCCATGCTACTATCTTAATCTGATCTAGTGACATTTTCCTGTGATTTTTGTGTGCCTACTATGTGGTTTTGTGTAGTGTATGTTTTGTTCAAGTATGCACTTACCCTTACTGTGTTCACAACAGATGTTTAGATATGTCTATGGCCAACTTGTACGCCTTTTCTTAGTGTTGTAGCTGAGTCCCAGGGGAGGTCTTGAACTGAGTCCACCCTGCTTGTAGAAAACAAGAGAAAAACAGTTTAAACAACAAGTTAATTCAGGCGCAGTGTTTTCCCAACTCGCTACTTTCTTAATCTTATTCAAAAAACAAAAACAAAAAACAGAACAGTGATAACTTGAACAAACCTCTCTCTTCCCCCCCCCCTTTTTCCTTTCTTTTTTTCCTTTATAAGAGAGTAACCAACCCCCCCCCCCCCAATAACTTGAACTGTAATACTTAGTTAGTACTGTCCATTTCAGTGCCTTTTTATAGTCCTTGGATGAAGACCGTTATTCTTTATTCTTACTACCAGTCCAATGTCAGGTTTTGCCCTGCTTGTGTGAAGTCCCTCCCCATGGGAGTTGTAGTTTTGGTTTCACTGCTCTGCCATTGGACGTTGTTCCTCCTCTTCCTGCTGATTTTCATCTCCTGCCACCTGTCTTAGGTATTTCTGTATTTAACCCGTCGATTCAAAGAGTCTTGGGCCCTGAGGTGTCTGAACCCTTAGTTTTGCTGGGTACAATAGTGCCACTGGGATTCCTTTGTCAATCAACTGTCTGCAGTATGGAGAAAACTCTCTCCTCTTCCTGGTTACATCCGCCGAGTAGTCTTGAAAGATGTGTAGTTTTTTGCCCTCATACTGGATAGGTCCAGCTTGTCTGTATGCTCTCAACAGTTGAACTTTGTCCTTAAAATTTAGATATTTTATCATAACTTGCCTGGGTGGTGTATCTCTATTGTCCATTTCTCTCGTCCTGCCGACTCTATGAGCCCTTTCTGCTATACATGGAATGTCAGCTTCTGTGAGTTTTAGTATTTGTGGTAAGGTAACTTCTGCGAAGCATATCAATTCAGTGCCTGGGACTGACTCTGGCAACCCCACAACTCTCAGGTTGTTCCTCCGCGACCTGTTTTCCAGGTCATCTACTCTTGCTAGTAGTAGGGAATTTTGTCTCTGTAGTTGTGTGACGTTCGTGTTGGTATCACGTTGTCTAATCTCCGTATCTGAGATTCTTTGTTCGACTTGTGTCAGTCTTGTTGAGAAGTGTTTAAACTCAGATGAAAGAGAGTCCATCCCATTTTGGAGTTGTTCAATCTTTGGGAGGAACAACGCTGACAGCTGAGAGACTATGGGGTGGGTATCTTTTAACTGAGAGTCTTGTATTGTGTCCTCATTGTTGGAATCTGCATGTATCTCCGCCAGATGTCTTGTTCTGCGTTCTGCATTCTTGTTCTTAGAAGTCATTGTTTCTGTTTTCTTTTTGTAGCTATGATAATATTTGTGCATACAGTTGATTGGGGGTTGAGCTCTCTTTTTTTTTTTTTTTTTAAGATATCAGATGTCAGGTTAGTGATGAGTCCCAGGGAAGTGTGTGTGCCCCTTTGTTCAGCTGCACCTTTTATGTATTGGCTGGAGTTCTGGCCCTATGGGGTTATCTGAAATCCTGTTAGACAGTGCTAGTCCCCCAACATGTTTTTGGTCTTCACCCTGCTGGAAATGTCCCTTCTGTTAACTAGGCGAGGGTGTATTGGGTTATGGGGGGGAGAGCCAGATCATGGGGTATCACTCCTCATATTGCATCCTCACTTTTTAATGTGAATTGGTTTTCCCCCTTTGCAGTACTGTTCTTGTGTTGAGGGTTTATAGCTTTTAGTCCCAGTTTACTGGTTATGTCTTTTTCCCCCCACGTGGTGATTATGTGAGGGCCTGTAAAATCCGTGCACTACGTGACTTGTCGGGCCCTTTCCCTCAAGGGTCTTTTGTACCAATGTTTATGGGCCTTGTGGTGGCCCCTCCAACAAATGCCCCTTCCGGTTCATGTATGTATTAGTCTTTTATCTGTAGCGTGCTCGTTTTGTGTCTGTTTGGTGTTTAATTGCAGCTCCGTATGCACCGCTATGTATTGTCTCCCCTGCCACGTGGGTCTGTGTCTGTGAGAGGTATGATCTCTCTGTTACTCACTGTTACTTTGGGTACTTGGCGGTTCCTTCACTAACTTCTGTACCCTTTTACTCCCCTCCGGTTTTGCCGCTTCAATTCTCTGCTGCTTCCTTGCACCTTACCGGTGAGATGCTATCTGCGCTTTCGCGCCACTCTGTGTACTGACTATCTGGGTGCCGGGGCGGTGGATTTCCCCTCACGCTTCTTTGGCCGACACTGACCTGTCCGATGTAGAAGGACTGTAGGGTCGTGTAAGGCTTATGCTTTTCACTCACACACATTTTTATCACACACAAGCTCTCTTCAGAATATTTTTTTTTCATGTTTTCCTCCTCTAAAAACTAGGTGCGTCTTATGGTCAGGTGCGTCTTATGGAGCGAAAAATACGTATATATATATATATATATATATATATATTGGCAAAAAAAACATCAGTTACATATAGAAATATTTATGAATAATCAGATCATATTCTTGTATGTGAAGAACAGTTAAACATTAAATATTCATATTTCATGTCGGGTTAGCACACTTGGTTAAACGTGAATGGGTTTGCATGTGAGTAAGGATGTTAGTTGTTTTTTTTTTTTTAATTTTCGTGCTTCATTATAGTCTAGGGGGGAATACATTAATGCAGTCACGATATTCAAAGTTCGGGTTTTTGCTCACCTCGGGTTAGAGCTAATGCGAATACCTTTTACTTTTATCTTGTAATATGTGTGCTACTCAACGCGCAAAAAGCTTACTTCTAGCTAAGTTAACGCGCAAGTGGGAGCAATAAATAGTGCATCACTTGTAATTTACCCCTTAACATTTTAGTGCCTTGTGCACCAACCCTTTTTTTTTTTTTTGTAAATTGGATTTTATTCCATCACCAACACCATTTCAATGATGATGATAATATTGGTGTGTGTGCTTCAAAAATTTATATTTTATATTCTGTTACATATAGCAGCAAATATTTTTTGTATACATAATGAATTTAATTATTATTGCATGTTTTTATTGGTTCATTATATTTAATGATTATTTCTGAACACATTTGTGTATATTTGTATGATGTGCGTGCAATTTAAGGACTTGGTAGAATAGAGGGCTGGTCTTCAATTTTTTCCCAGGAATGCTTTTTTACTCCAAGCACGGCCCTGCTAATCAACTTCCTTGAGGTTTCAAAAGTAGTCTCAAAAAGGTGTTTAAAAGTGACTAAAAAATGGGTTGTGATCGCTGAGAAATTTGTCAGGCCCATAGAAAAAAAAAAATATAGGACTATTAGCAAGGATCCAAAAACACATTTGCAAGTATGGGAAAGTCCCGAAAATGAGCTATTGGGATTGCCTTTAATCAAAAAGTGACATTTTTGGCCAAAAAAAATAGCTTACGAAACAAACAGAACAACAATTCCCAAGCTGTTAGATGTGGAACTTCTAGAGGTGCACTGGCACTGGGGACCGAGTGCTGGGGGCCCATCTCCCAGTACAGCAGCAGCCAGTGTGTGTAACATACTGGAAAAAGTAGAGGTGACTCATCTACTGTTACGGCCACCCAAAGGCAACATTTAAGTACTGCAGGCAAGGCACAGAGGTACAACCTGAATGTGTGCATTTGTAATGAAGTTAGAGATTCGGCGGAGCTAAGCAGCCTGTAGGAAATGCATTGCTGCTTATGCCTCATCTCTGCTGCTGAGAGGCAGGGGCAGACTGGGTCATGGGGTAGGGGGGTATCTGACCCTTAGACCACCATACACTGTGGAACAGTTGCTGGGAGATGGATGTATTGGAGCGTATGTGTACCGCTCTACTAAGGCATAAGGATGAGCAAAGCATGCCACTTCCAGCTGCTCAACCTTCCTGTCTCACGGCCCTGTCAAATAGAAATATCTCCTGCTTTGCCCTCCCCCTAATTTCTTCCTCCAACATGGAGCTGTGACTGCTGTCTGCTGTGGTATGAGCTACAGCCCTGGAGTGATTTAATAGCTTTGCTTTACTGTAGGTGAGGGGAGATGTGTCTTTTGGATACCTTTTCTCAGCAACACTTCACAATGATTTTATTTTCTGTCAGTTTTTGTGCAACCTTGCTGATTACTAATACATTCCTAGCCAGCTTCTCCCTACTTTGGGCCAGATTACGAGTGGAGCGATATTTAACGCTCCTGCTCGATCGTTAACTGAGATGCTCGATAGTTAACTGCGCTAGAAGTAAACTTTTTGCGCTCATCGGGTTTGTATTATGAGTTGAAAGTAAACTGTTTTCACTTGCGAACTAACGTGACACGTGTAAAATGCAGAAGTTAGAATATTTTGTGAGTCGTGATAAGAATATTGTGTGCGCGTTTACATATTCCCCCATAGAAGTCAATAGAGCAAAAAAATCTAACACCCTGCTCGCGGGCAAACGCTATCCCATAATATCAAGTATCACATAGAAGAAAATGTTCTATTTATTCATAAATACATATTTCTACATATATATGATTTCTTTTGCACAAATATATATTTATACACACACACATATAAATATATATATATATATATACACACACACACACACACACACATGATTATATATAGTTATAGATATATCAAGATATATATTGGAATATCAATTTACAAATACATAGAACATATTCCCTTATGTTAAGAACATTGGAATGTGAAATATTTACAGTAAATACATAGTATAACACTTTATTAAATATGTATATTACATAATAGTTTTTTCATATTTTCATCTACTTAACTGCAAAGGACTCCAATACACAATATATATATATATATATATATATATATATATATATATATATATATATATATATATATATATACACTGTATATATATATATATATATATATATATATATATATATATATACTGTGTATATATATATATATATATATATATATATATATTTCTCTTACATGGTGTATCCAGTCCACGGATTCATCCTTACTTGTGGGATATTCTCATTCCCTACATGAAGTGGCAAAGAGAGCACACAGCAAAGCTGTCCATATAGCTCCCCCTCAGGCTCCGCCCACCCAGTCATTCTCTTTGCCGCTCTAACAAGTAGCATCTCCACGGGAGGGTAAAGTGAATGTGGTGTTAGATTTGTAGTTTTTTATATCTTCAATCAAAAGTTTGTTATTTTGAAATAGTGCCGGTTTGTACTATTTACTCTCTAGCAGAAAGTGATGAAGAATTCTGCTGAGAGGAAAATGATTTTAGCATGTTGTAACTAAAATCCACTGCTGTTCCCATGCAGGACTGAGGAGTACCAAGAAAACTTCAATTGGGGGGAACAGTTTGCAGGCTTAACTGCTACAAGGTATGTTCAGTCATCTTTTTCTAGTCAAGACTTAGTAATGCTAGAAGACTGACAAGAATCCCCATGTGGGGAAGGTAAGCCATATTCTGAGACTCAGTATAGAAGGAAGGCTTATTGAACAGGGCAAAATGACTGGTGGACACTGTTAAAGGGCAATCGATTATTTTTTAGTAAAATATAATCACTATACATGTTTTTATCACTTTTGGAGTGTTATTTGGGGTTTTATTCCACATGGCAGTATTTTGGACACCTATTTATGGTTTTGAAGGCCCCACAACTCTGGAGTGGAGAGGGAGGGGGCCTAATTTTTGCGCCTCAGTTGCTCTCTTCATTTTGCAGACAGCTTCATGCAGCTTCACGTGGAGGGTCCTAAAACTTCTTGAGGACTTCATAGAGGCTTATTTTTCATCAACTAATCCCCAGGGACAAGGTAGGGCCACAGCAGATTGCTGTGGCATGGTGCTGTAGTTTGCTAACTGGTTGTCAGCTTTAGGTAGCTCCGGTTCGGGCATTAAGGGGTTAATTGACTTGATATTTGCTGTGCAACCATTACCAAGCATTAAGATCGTGTGGTGAAATTTTCAGAAAGATTGGATCATTTTTGAACATTTAGTAAAAAAGTGTGCGCTTTTATTATTTAAAGGCAGAGTACCGTTTTTTTCTCAAATTGTATTTTTCAGTCTTTAACTGCTGTCTGTTTAACATGTCTGAGCCTTCAGATAGACGTTGCTCTATGTGTTTAGTAGCATGGTGGAACCCCCTTTACATTTGTGTTTAAAGTGTGCTAATGTATCTATGCATTTTAAAGATAACGTTGTTTCACGTAAAAATGTAGCCCAAGATGATTCTTTAACAGAAGGTAATGAGGATAGTCCACCTTCTTCTCCCCATGTGTCGACACCAGTCACGCCCGCGCAAGCTATGCCTAGTACCTCTAGTTCAATGGTCCCTATTACATTACAACAATTAGCAGCAGTCATGGATAATTCCCTTGCGGCATTTTTATCCAAACTGCCAGTTTTTCCTAAAAAGCGTGATAGCTCGGTTTTAAGAACAGAGTATGAGCAATCAGAAGCTTTGGAAGGTTTATCTGTTGTACCCTCACAACACTCTGAAATGACGGTGAGGGATGTGCTGTCCGAGGGAGAAATTTCAGATACAGGAAAGATTTCTCAGCGGGGAGAATCAGATTCCTTAGCGTTTAAATTTAAGCTGGAACACCTCCGCGTACTGCTTAAGGAGGTATTAGCTACGCTGGATGATTGCGACCCCATGGTGGTCCCAGAGAAATTGTGTAAAATGGACAGATTCCTAGAAGTCCCTGTATACACTGATGCGTTTCTGATCCCGAAGAGGGTGGCGGACATTGTGGATAGGGAGTGGGAGAGACCAGGTGTACCCTTTGTCCCCCCCCCCTATCTTTAAGAAAATGTTCCCTATAACTGATCCCAGGTGGGACGCATGGCAGACGATCCCTAAGGTAGAGGGGGCAATTTCAACACTTGCCAAGCACACAACCATACCAATTGAAGACAGTTGTGCTTTCAAAGATCCTATGGATAAAAAATTGGAAGGTTTACTAAAGAAAATATTTGTTCAACAAGGTTTCCTTCTCCAACCTATTGCCTTATTATTCCTGTGACTACTGCAGCGGCTTTCTGGTTTGAGGTGCTGGAGGAGTCGCTCCAGACAGAGACCTCATATGACGAAATTATGGATAGAATTAAAGCTCTAAAACTGGCTAATTCTTTTATAAAAGATGCCGCTTTGCAATTAGCCAAGTTAGCGGCGAAAAATTCTGGTTTTGCCATCATGGCGCGCAGAGCGCTCTGGCTGAAATCATGGTCGGCCGATGTGTCGTCTAAAACTAAGTTACTGAATATCCCTTTCAAGGGAAAGACCCTTTTCGGGCCAGAGTTGAAAGAGATTATTTCGGATATCACTGGGGGAAAGGGCCATGCCCTCCCGCAAGATAGGCCTTTTAAGGCTAAAAACAAGGCTAATTTTCGTTCCTTTCGCAACTTCAGGAGCGGTCCTGCTTCAACCTCTGCAACCGCAAAGCAGGAGAGTAACACTTCACAGCCCAAGGGAACCTGGAAGCCTTTGCAGGGCTGGAACAAGGGTAAACAGGCCAAGAAGCCTGCAGCTGCTACTAAGACAGCATGAAGGGGTAGCCCCCGATCCGGGACCGGATCTGGTAGGGGGCAGAGTCTCTTTCTTTGCTCAGGCTTGGGCAAGAGATGTTCCCGATCCCTGGGCATTAGAGATAGTTGCTCAGGAATATCTTTTAGAATTCAAGGACCTTCCTCCAAGGGGAAGGTTCCACATTTCTCGTCTGTCTTCAGACCAGACAAAGAAAGAGGCGTTCTTACGCTGTGTAGAAGATCTAATCAAGATGGGAGTGATATGTCCAGTTCCAATTACAGAACAAGGACTGGGTTTTTACTCAAACCTGTTTGTGGTTCCCAAAAAGGAAGGAACTTTCAGACCAATCCTGGATATAAAAATTCTAAACAAATTCCTCAGAGTTCCATCCTTCAAGATGGAGACCATTCGGACAATCTTACCGATGATCCAGGAAGGTCAATATATGACTACCGTGGATCTAAAGGATGCGTACCTTCATATTCCTATCCACAAAGATCACCATCAGTTCCTAAGGTTCGCTTTTCTGGACAAGCATTACCAGTTCAAGGCCCTTCCCTTCAGGTCGGCCACCGCTCCAAGAATTTTCACAAAAGTGCTAGGGTCCCTTCTAGCGGTTCTAAGACTGCGGGGCATTGCAGTAGCACCCTATCTGAACGACATCTTGATTCAGGCGTCGTCTTTTCCCAGAGCCAAGGCTCATACGGATATTGTTCTGGCCTTTCTAAGGTCTCACGGCTGGAAGGTGAACACCGAAAAAAGTTCTCTGTCCCCACTCACAAGGGTTCCTTTCCTGGGAACATTAATAGACTTGGTAGAAATGAAAATGTTTCTGACGGAGGTCAGAAAGTTAAAGCTTCTAAGTACTTGCCGAGCTCTTCATTCAATTCCTCGGCCATTTGTAGCTCAGTGAATGGAGGTTATCGGATTAATGGTAGCAGCAATGGACGTAGTCCCATTTGCTCGAATTCATCTCAGACCACTGCAATTGTGCATGCTCAAACAGTGGAATGGGGATTATGCAGATTTGTCTCCTCAAATCCAACTGGACCAGGAAACCAGAGATTCTCTTCTCTGGTGGTTGTCTCAGGATCACCTGTCTCAGGGAATGTGCTTCCGCAGACCGGAGTGGATCATCGTAACGACCGACGCCAGTCTGTTAGGCTGGGGCGCGGTCTGGGGCTCCCTGAAAGCTCAGGGCCTATGGTCTCGGGAAGAGTCCCTTCTCCCGATAAACATTTTGGAGCTGAGAGCGATATTCAATTCGCTCCAGGCTTGGCCTCAGCTAGCGGCGGCCAAGTTCATCAGATTTCAGTCGGACAACATCACGACTGTAGCATACATCAATCATCAGGGAGGAACAAAGAGTTCCTTAGCGATGAAGGAAGTAACCAAGATAATCAGGTGGGCGGAGGATCACTCTTGCCACCTATATGCGATTCACATCCCAGGAGTAGACAACTGGGAAGCGAATTTCCTAAGTCGTCAGACTTTTCAGCCGGGGGAGTGGGAACTTCACCCGGATGTATTTGCTCAGCTGACTCAGCTTTGGGGCATTCCAGAGTTGGATCTGATGGCGTCCCGTCAGAACACCAAACTTCCTCTTTACGGATACAGGTCCAGGGACCCCAAGGCGGCTTTGATAGATGCTCTAGTAGCGCCTTGGTCCTTCAATCTGGCCTATGTCTTTCCACCGTTTCCCCTTCTCCCTCGGCTGATAGCCAGAATCAAACAGGAGAAGGCCTTGGTAATTCTGATAGCACCTGCGTGGCCACGCAGGACTTGGAATGCAGACCTAGTGGACATGTCATCTGTCCCACCATGGACACTGCCAATGAGGCAGTTTCTTCTAATACAGGGTCCATTCTTGCATCCAAATCTAGTTTCTCTGCAGCTGACTGCTTGGAGATTGAACGCTTAATTCTATCCAAGCGTGGGTTCTCTGAATCAGTCATAGATACTCTGATCCAAGCTAGAAAACCTGTCACCAGGAAAATTTACCATAAGATATGTCGGAAATATCTTTGTTTGTGTGAATCCATGGGTTACTCGTGGAGTAAGAGTAGGATTCCAAGGATATTGTCTTTTCTCCAAGAAGGATTGGAGAAAGGGTTATCAGCTAGTACCTTAAAGGGACAGATATCTGCTCTGTCTATCTTGTTACACAAGCGTCTAGCAGATGTACCAGACGTTCAAGCGTTTGCACAGGCTTTAGTCAGAATCAAGCCTGTCTATAAACCTGTGGCTCCTCCATGGAGTCTAAATTTAGTTCTTTCAGTTCTTCAAGGGGTTCCGTTTGAACCTTTACATTCCATAGATATTAAGTTATTATCTTGGAAAGTTTTGTTTTTGGTAGCTATATCTTCTGCTCGAAGAGTTTCAGAATTATCTGCTTTGCAGTGTAATTCACCCTATCTGGTGTTCCATGCAGATAAGGTAGTTTTGCGTACCAAACCTGGTTTGCACAGGCTTTAGTCAGAATCAAGCCTGTCTATAAACCTGTGGCTCCTCCATGGAGTCTAAATTTAGTTCTTTCAGTTCTTCAAGGGGTTCCGTTTGAAGCTTTACATTCCATAGATATTAAGTTATTATCTTGGAAAGTTTTGTTTTTGGTAGCTATATCTTCTGCTCGAAGAGTTTCAGAATTATCTGCTTTGCAGTGTAATTCACCCTATCTGGTGTTCCATGCAGATAAGGTAGTTTTGCGTACCAAACCTGGTTTTCTTCCTAAAGTGGTTTCTAATAAGAATATTAACCAGGAAATCATTTTTCCTTCTCTGTGTCCTAATCCATCCTCAAGGAAGGAACAATTATTGCACAATCTTGATGTGGTTTGTGCTTTAAAATTCTATTTACAAGCAACTAAAGAATTCAGACAAACATCATCCTTGTTTGTTGTCTATTCTGGTAAGAGGAGAGGTCAGAAAGCAACTGCTACCTCTCTTTCCTTCTGGCTGAAAAGCATCATCCGATTGGCTTATGAGACTGCTGGACAGCAGCCTCCTGAACGAATTACAGCTCATTCCACCAGAGCTGTGGCTTCCACATGGGCTTTCAAGAATGAGGCTTCTGTTGAACAGATTTGTAAGGCAGCGACTTGGTCTTCACTGCATACTTTTGCCAAATTTTACAAATTCTATACTTTTGCTTCTTCGGAGGTTATTTTTGGGAGAAAGGTTTTGCAAGCAGTGGTGCCTTCCGTTTAGGTTACCTGTCTTGTTCCCTCCCTTCATCCGTGTCCTAAAGCTTTGGTATTGGTATCCCACAAGTAAGGATGAATCCGTGGACTGGATACACCTTGTAAGAGAAAACAGAATTTATGCTTACCTGATAAATTACTTTCTCTTACGGTGTATCCAGTCCACGGCCCGCCCTGGTAATTAAGCCAGGTTAAAATGTATTGTTTAAACTACAGTACCACTGCACCCTATGGTTTCTCCTTTTTCTCCTAACCATCGGTCGAATGACTGGGGGGGGGGCGGAGCCTGAGTGGGAGCTATATGGACAGCTTTGCTGTGTGCTCTCTTTGCCACTTCCTGTAGGGAATGAGAATATCCCACAAGTAAGGATGAATCTGTGGACTGGATACACCGTAAGAGAAAGTAATTTATCAGGTAAGCATAAATTCTGTTATATATATATATGTCTACATATAAAAACATATATCTATACATACATATCCATCTTTACACATGTATCTTTATGTTAAAGCCCTTTCCCTGCTTTTTTTTCTAACATCTGAGACCTCATATCTTTAACCCTTTATTGTGTGAAATTTATATATTTTTTCTTTAATAATTTCTATTAGGTGTGTTATTATGAGTGTAACTGTAGTTTGTAGTTAAAGTGTCAGTAAACATTAAAAATAATGTTATATAATTCTGCACATAGTGCAGAATTATATAACATTATGGCCTAGATTTGGAGTTTGGCGGTAAAAGGGCTGTTAACGCTCCGCGGGCTTTTTTCTGGCCGCACCATAAATTTAACTCTGGTATCGAGAGTTCAAACAAATGCTGCGTTAGGCTCCAAAAAAGGAGCGTAGAGCATTTGTACCGCAAATGCAACTCTCGATACCAGAGTTGCTTACGGACGCGGCCAGCCTCAAAAACGTGCTCGTGCACGATTCTCCCATAGGAAACAATGGAACTGTTTGAGCTGAAAAAAAACCTAACACCTGCAAAAAAGCAGCGTTCAGCTCCTAACGCAGCCCCATTGTTTCCTATGGGGAAACACTTCCTACGTCTGCACCTAACACTCTAACATGTACCCCGAGTCTAAACACCCTAACCTTACACTTATTAACCCCTAATCTGCCACCCCCGCTATCGCTGACCCCTGCATTTTTTTTTAAACCCTAATCTGCCGCTCCGTAAACCGCCGCAACCTACGTTATCCCTATGTACCCCTAATCTGCTGCCCCTAACACCGCCGACCCCTATGTTATATTTATTAACCCCTAATCTGCCCCCCACAACGTCGCCGACACCTGCCTACACTTATTAACCCCTAATCTGCCGAGCGGACCTGAGCGCTACTATAATAAAGTTATTAACCCCTAATCCGCCTCACTAACCCTATCATAAATAGTATTAACCCCTAATCTGCCCTCCCTAACATCGCCGACACCTAACTTCAATTATTAACCCCTAATCTGACGACCGGAGCTCACCGCTATTCTAATAAATGTATTAACCCCTAAAGCTAAGTCTAACCCTAACACTAACACCCCCCTAACTTAAATATAATTTACATCTAACGAAATAAATTAACTCTTATTAAATAAATGATTCCTATTTAAAGCTAAATACTTACCTGTAAAATAAATCCTAATATAGCTACAATATAAATTATAATTATATTATAGCTATTTTAGGATTAATATTTATTTTACAGGCAACTTTGTAATTATTTTAACCAGGTACAATAGCTATTAAATAGTTAAGAACTATTTAATAGTTACCTAGTTAAAATAATAAAAAATTTACCTTAAAAATAAATCCTAACCTAAGATATAATTAAACCTAACACTACCCTATCAATAAAATAATTAAATAAACTACCTACAATTACCTACAATTAACCTAACACTACACTATCAATAAATTAATTAAACACAATTCCTACAAATAAATACAATTAAATAAACTAGCTAAAGTACAAAAAATAAAAAAGAACTAAGTTACAAAAAATAAAAAAATATTTACAAACATAAGAAAAATATTACAACAATTTTAAACTAATTACACCTACTCTAAGCCCCCTAATAAAATAACAAAGCCCCCCAAAATAAAAAATTCCCTACCCTATTCTAAATTAAAAAAGTTACAAGCTCTTTACCTTACCAGCCCTGAACAGGGCCCTTTGCGGGGCATGCCCCAAGAATTTCAGCTCTTTTGCCTGTAAAAGAATAAATACAATACCCCCCCCCCCCAACATTACAACCCACCACCCACATACCCCTAATCTAACCCAAACCCCCCTTAAATAAACCTAACACTAAGCCCCTGAAGATCTTCCTACCTTGTCTTCACCATCCAGGTTCACCGATCCATCCTGAAGAGCTCCTCCGATGTCCTGATCCAAGCCCAAGCGGGGGGCTGAAGAGGTCCATGATCCGGTCAAAGTCTTCATCCAAGCGGGGCAGAAGAGGATCTTCCATCCGATTGAAGTCATCATCCAGGCGGCATCTTCTATGGTCTTCCATCCGGAGCGAAGCGGCAGGATCCTGAAGACCTCCAGCGCGGAACATCCATCCGGACCGACGACTGAACGACGAATGACTGTTCCTTTAAGGGACGTCATCCAAGATGGCGTCCCTCGAATTCCGATTGGCTGATAGGATTCTATCAGCCAATCGGAATTAGGGTAGGAATTTTCTGATTGGCTGATGGAATCAGCCAATCAGAATCTAGTTCAATCCGATTGGCTGATCCAATCAGCCAATCAGATTGAGCTTGCATTCTATTGGCTGTTCCGATCAGCCAATAGAATGCGAGCTCAATCTGATTGGCTGATTGGATCAGCCAATCGGATTGAACTTGATTCAGATTGGCTGATTCCATCAGCCAATCAGAAAATTCCTACCTTAATTCCGATTGGCTGATAGAATCCTATCAGCCAATCGGAATTCGAGGGACGCCATCTTGGATGACGTCCCTTAAAGGAACCGTCATTAGTCGGGAGACAACGGAAGAAGAGGATGGATCCATGTCGCCTGCTTCAAGATGGACCCGCTCCGCACCGGATGGAAGAGGATCGAAGATGCCGCTTGGAGAAGATGTTTGCCGGTCCGGATGTCCTCTTCTTGCCGGATAGGAGGAAGACTTTGGAGCCTCTTCTGGACCTCTTCAGCACCGGATGATGGATCGCCAACCCCCGCTTGGGTTGGATGAAGATGTTGGAGCCAGGACGGATCGGTGATACCTGGATGGTGAAGACAAGGTAGGAAGATCTTCAGGGGCTTAGTGTTAGGTTTATTTAAGGGGGGGTTTGGGTTAGATTAGGGGTATGTGGGTGGTGGGTTGTAATGTTGGGGGGGGGGGGTATTGTATTTATTCTTTTACAGGCAAAAGAGCTGAAATTCTTGGGGCATGCCCCGCAAAGGGCCCTGTTCAGGGCTGGTAAGGTAAAAGAGCTTGTAACTTTTTTTAATTTAGAATAGGGTAGGGAATTTTTTATTTTGGGGGGGCTTTGTTATTTTATAGGGGGCTTAGAGTAGGTGTAATTAGTTTAAAATTGTTGTAATATTTTTCTTATGTTTGTAAATATTTTTTTATTTTTTGTAACTTAGTTCTTTTTTATTTTTTGTACTTTAGCTAGTTTATTTAATTGTATTTATTTGTAGGAATTGTGTTTAATTAATTTATTGATAGTGTAGTGTTAGGTTAATTGTAGGTAATTGTAGGTAGTTTATTTAATTATTTTATTGATAGGGTAGTGTTAGGTTTAATTATATCTTAGGTTAGGATTTATTTTACAGGTAATTTTGTTATTATTTTAACTAGGTAACAATTAAATAGTTCTTAACTATTTAATAGCTATTGTACCTGGTTAAAATAATACAAAGTTGCCTGTAAAATAAATATTAATCCTAAAATAGCTATAATATAATTATAATTTATATTGTAGCTATATTAGGATTTATTTTACAGGTAAGTATTTAGCTTTAAATAGGAATAAGTTATTTAATAAGAGTTAATTTATTTCGTTAGATGTAAATTATATTTAAGTTAGGGGGGTGTTAGTGTTAGGGTTAGACTTAGCTTTAGGGGTTAATACATTTATTAGAATAGCGGTGAGCTCCGCTCGGCAGATTAGGGGTTAATAATTGAAGGTAGGTGTCGGCGATGTTAGGGAGGGCAGATTAGGGGTTAATACTATTTATGATAGGGTTAGTGAGGCGGATTAGGGGTTAATAACTTTATTATAGTAGCGCTCAGGTCCGCTCGGCAGATTAGGGGTTAATAAGTGTAGGCAGGTGTCGGCGACGTTGAGGGGGGCAGATTAGGGGTTAATAAATATAATATAGGGGTCGGCGGTGTTAGGGGTAGCAGATTAGGGGTACATAAGGATAACGTAGGTGGCGGCGCTTTGCGGTCGGAAGATTAGGGGTTAATTATTTTAAGTAGCTGGCGGCGACGTTGTGGGGGGCAGGTTAGGGGTTAATAAATGTAATACAGGGGTCAGCGGGGTTAGGGGCAGCAGATTAGGGGTACATAAGTATAACGTAGGTGGCGGTCGGCAGATTAGGGGTTAAAAATTTTAATCGAGTGGCGGCGATGTCGGGGGAGCTCGGTTTAGGGGTACATAGGTAGTTTATGGGTGTTAGTGTACTTTAGGGTACAGTAGTTAAGAGCTTTATGAACCGGCGTTAGCCAGAAAGCTCTTAACTCCTGCTATTTTCAGGCGGCTGGAGTTTTGTCGTTAGAGCTCTAACGCTCACTTCAGAAACGACTCTAAATGCCAGCGTTAGAAAGATCCCATTGAAAAGATAGGATACGCAAATGGCGTAGGGGGATCTGCGGTATGGAAAAGTCGCGGCTGAAAAGTGAGCGTTAGACCCTTTAATCACTGACTCCAAATACCAGCGGGCGGCCAAAACCAGCGTTAGGAGCCTCTTACGCTGGTTTTGACGGCTACCGCCGAACTCCAAATCTAGGCCTATATTAGCCAAACATTTATAAAATGTAATTTCCCCTATTAATTTAAAAAAACAGCTGGCCCGATGCGCTGAGTAAATATAACAGACCCGCTCAGTAGAGAGCAGAGAGCCGGTGTGTGAAACCAGCGTTTTTTTTTTTTTTTTTTTAAATTAATAGGGGAAATTATGTTTTATAAATGTTTGGCTAATATAATGTTATATAATTCTGCACTATGTGCAGAATTATATAACATTATTTTTAAGGTTTACTGACACTTTAAATAGAACTCTGAGGATGCGGTGATCATTCTAGGGCAAATTGCACTAGATTGCACTTAAGTGATCGCATTTACTTTCAATTTGTAATACTAGCGGAAAACCTGACACGCACAAACAGCTATGATAAACCCCTTATCACCCGTTTTTTTTTATTTGGGGGGGATTTTTTATTTTTATAGGGGTATTAGTTTAGGTTTACATTTTTTATTTTGGATAGCTTTGTTTATTTTTTTCTGTAATTTTAGCTTTGGGGGTTGTAGTTTTTTTTTTTTTTAAATAGACTGCCCTCTGGGCAGGCTTATTGCCTAGTATATATATATATATATATATATATATATATACCCGGTATATATAATCCATGCGAAAAGAAAAAAGCACTCACTGGTCTTGGATGCATAAAACTTACGTTTAATAACAAAGGTTAAAAGGCATAAAGTTTTGGTCCCATTACAGCACCTTTGTCATATGCCAATCTGGTTCACAAGAATGAACCTTAAAAACAGCCTTTTAACCTTTGTTATTTAAAGCTAAGTTTTATGCATCCAAGACCAGTGAATGCCTTTTTCTTTTTGCGTTGGATTTTCTATACCTTTATAAGGAGCACCCTGGCATTGCTTAAAATTGTTGGACTGTGCTTATCCCTCTTGGGACGATAGATAGATTGGACATTGTTATGCTAGTCATTTCCTTGATATTCCTGAAAGTAGTCATGATTTGATTTAGTGTGCAAGTGGCTGTTTAAACAATATTTATTTATTATATCCCGAAACTGGTCATATGCTTTTATGCTGAGGCCTAAAAAATTTCTGGCACCAGGACCCTCTCTCTATTCATTAGTTTATTGGTAAAGACCAACAACATGGATGGTGTCACAGGCAGAAAGACCTGACGTTTTTCTCAAACACAATTGCGTGTCATCAGAGGTGACTTTCGAGTGGGGTTGGATATCTCTTTGTCTAATGGTCAAGAAAAGTAGCTGAAAAGGCCTCATCCGATAGACTGTGATCAAGGCCATAATGTGATATGTAGTATATGATGTATGTGTGTACAATATATCCGAAAGTTTAGTATAAAAAAATATTTTTTAATAGAGTTAGCATGCCTGAACCTTTGTGAGAATCAACCATCACCACTAGCATTCTGTAATATACATGGTCTGATATAGGGTACCATATATCAATTATTTTAATATGCAACCATTTCTTATTGGCTTGTTTTCACTGCTGTTGAGATCTTAGAGTCTACGGGGTAGATTTATCAAATGTCGGGCGGACATAATCTGCTTGTAGCGGATCATGTCCACACGACATCGATAAATGACGACAGCATACACTAGTGAAATGCTTGTGCATTGCCGCCCCCTGCACATTCGCGGCCGCTAACAGGGGGTGTCAGAGGTGGCGGATGAGTTACGACCGCTGCTTCTTAACTTATGTTTCCGGCGAGCTAGAAGGCTCACGTGAAAATAGCAGCATATGCTGCATGATAAATCTACCCCTACATATTGAAGGTGCAGAAATAAAAGGCTTGAGGTAGCTTGTCAAGTGGATTTTAGTTGCAGCAGAGAGACCAGGCAGTTAAAGATTTATTTTTACTTTTGTTGGAGTTTGGATGGCCCCTTTTATTTGGTCCCAGTGGTCATTTTTACCTGCTGGAGTATATTAAATTGTGCAAATGACCATTTACCTTTATTTTGGTATTTGAAATAGCTGCAGTATATCTACCTATTCTGAACGTTTCTCTACTTAAGTATTGGCTATAAAAAAATGTTTTGCAAAAATATCCAGCACAAGAAAGTACACTCCCAGTAAGGGGTAGAATAGATAAGTAAGATAAGTAATTAAATGTTAATATTGGGCTTTGGTTTACAGACAGAGATAATATAAATAAGCATGTGTGTGTAAAGAAAGTGATGATAAAATAAATGTAATTTTCCTACAAGTTCAACCCATTTTAATGGTTTGTGGTTTCAAAGAACACATTTTACATTTCATACCCTGCTGCATGTATAACAAGTAATTGGAAACACATCAAGGGAAAAACAATTTTACAGTACAATGTCCCTTTAAGAACACAGGTGTGCAATGGCAGACTTTTTAAAGTAAATTTTATAATATATGTAAATGGAAAAAGTCTCTTAAAATTGCATTTTAAACAAGTTTCCATATTGCTACTCTTATCTAATTTGCTTTGTTCTCTTGGTATCTATTGTTTAGAAGCTAACAAAGGTAAGTTCTGAAGCAATGCACTACTGTGAGCTAGCTGCTTGTCACTGTCTCACCCAATGTATTCATCTAGGCCCCAGTAGAGCATTATTCTCCTTCAACAAAGGATACCAAAAGAATGAAGCAAACTTGATAATAGAAGTAAATCTGAAATCTGAGTATTGTATCCTAAAACCTAAAAGTTTTCTTTCATGATTTTGTCCTTTTAAGATCTATTTCTCAACGCTGTATGTTTATTGTATGACATTTGTGCTGCTTTTGTGAAGGGGCGTGTTATTTCTGCAGACACAAGTTCACAGTTTTGAGAACTGCAAAACCAATAATATGTGATAATATCTTCAAGATAGAAATTTGCCCAAAAATAATCTGACAGAAACCTCTGGGATTGCATAACATTGTGAATGGATTAATGAAATTATTTTGCCAAAAAAATAAAACATTACAGCCAAGAATATACAGCATCTTGCTATATAATTAAAAACTAATCTATATTTCAGGATGAATAACCTTTACGTTATAATGTATCTTAAATAGAAACTATCTTTAAATGAAAAAATTTGATTTCAATTAAAAAAAAAAACACTTTAAATTAAAGAAATCTGAATTTTATTCACTTACGGTTAGATTACGAGTTGTGCGTTAGGCTTAAAAAGCAGCATTGGCCGGTCCCAACGCCGCTGCTTTTTAATGCCCGCAGGTATCACGAGTCTTGAAGGTACAGGTGTACCGCTCACTTTTTTGGCCAGACTTGGAAATACCGCAAATCCACTTACGTCAATTGCGTATCCTATATTTTCAATGGGACTTGCATAGCGCCAGTATTACGAGTCTGCCAAAAAGTGAGCGATACACCCTCTCCTGTCAAGACCTGGTACCAGCATTTTAAAGTCAGTAGTTAAGAGTTTTACACTACAACGCCGTAGCATAAAACTCTTAACTAAAGTGCTAAAAAGTACACTAACACCCATAAACTACCTATTAACCCCTAAACCGAGGCCCTTCCGCATCGCAAACACTAAAATACATTTTTTAACCCCTAATCTGCCACTATAATAAATATATTAACCCTTAAACCGCCGCACTCTCGCCTTATTTTAATTAGGTACAATAGTTATTAACTATTTAATAGCTACCTACCTAAAATAAATACAAAGTTACCTTTAAAATAAAACCTAACCTAAGTTACAATTACACCTAACACTACACTATACAGGGAGTGCAGAATTATTAGGCAAATGAGTATTTTGACCACATCATTCTCTTTATGCATGTTGTCTTACTCCAAGCTGTATAGGCTCGAAAGCCTACTACCAATTAAGCATATTAGGTGATGTGCATCTCTGTAATGAGAAGGGGTGTGGTCTAATGACATCAACACCCTATATCAGGTGTGCATAATTATTAGGCAACTTCCTTTCCTTTGGCAAAATGGGTCAAAAGAAGGACTTGACAGGCTCAGAAAAGTAAAAAATAGTAAGATATCTTGCAGAGGGATGCAGCACTCTTAAAATTGCAAAGCTTCTGAAGCGTGATCATCGAACAATCAAGCGTTTCATTCAAAATAGTCAACAGGGTCGCAAGAAGCGTGTGGAAAAACCAAGGCGCAAATTACTGCCCATGAACTGAGAAAAGTCAAGCGTGCAGCTGCCAAGATGCCACTTGCCACCAGTTTGGCCATATTTCAGAGCTGCAACATCACTGGAGTGCCCAAAAGCACAAGGTGTGCAATACTCAGAGACATGGCCAAGGTAAGAAAGGCTGAAAGAGGACCACCACTGAACAAGACACACAAGCTGAAACGTCAAGACTGGGCCAGAAATATCTCAAGACTGATTTTTCTAAGGTTTTATGGACTGAGAAAGGAGAGTGAGTCTTGATGGGCCAGATGGATGGGCCCCGTGGCTGGATTGGTAAAGGGCAGAGAGCTCCAGTCAGACTCAGACGCCAGCAAGGTGGAGGTGGAGTACTGGTTTGGGCTGGTATCATCAAAGATGAGCTTGTGGGGCCTTTTCGGGTTGAGGATGGAGTCAAGCTCAACTCCCAGTCCTACTGCCAGTTTCTGGAAGACACCTTCTTCAAGCAGTGGTACAGGAAGAAGTCTGCATCCTTCAAGAAAAACATGATTTTCATGCAGGACAATGCTCCATCACACGCGTCCAAGTACCTCCACAGCGTGGCTGGCAAGAAAGGGTAAAAAAGAAGAAAATCTAATGACATGGCCTCCTTGTTCACCTGATCTGAACCCATTGAGAACCTGTGGCCCATCATCAAATGTGAGATTTACAAGGAGGGAAAACAGTACACCTCTCTGAACAGTGTCTGGGAGGCTGTGGTTGCTGCTGCACGCAATGTTGATGGTGAACAGATCAAAACACTGACAGAATCCATGGATGGCAGGCTTTTGAGTGTCCTTGCAAAGAAAGGTGGCTATATTGGTCACTGATTTGTTTTTGTTTTGTTTTTTGAATGTCAGAAATGTATATTTGTGAATGTTGAGATGTTATATTGGTTTCCACTGGTAAAAATAAATAATTGAAATGGGTATATATTTGTTTTTGTTAAGTTGCCTAATAATTATGCACAGTAATAGTCACCTGCACACACAGATATCCCCCTTAAAATAGCTATAACTAAAAACAAACTAAAAACTACTTCCAAAACTATTCAGCTTTGATATTAATGAGTTTTTTTGGGTTCATTGAGAACATGGTTGCTGTTCAATAATAAAAATTAATCCTCAAAAATACAACTTGCCTAATAATTCTGCACTCCCTGTAATTAAATTAATTCCCTAAAATAAATACAATTAAATAAAATTATCTAAAGTACAAAAAAACCACTAAATTACAGAAAATAACAAAAAAATTACAAGATTTTTAAACTAATTACACCTAATCTAATCTCCCCTAACAAAATAAAAAAGCTCCCCCCCAAATAAAAAAAAGCCCTACCCTACACTAATTACAAATAGCCCTTAAAAGGGCCTTTTGCGGGGCATTGCTCCAAAGTAATCAGCTCTCTTACCTGTAAAAAAAAATTACAAATCCCCCCACCAACATTAAAACCCACCACCCATTCAACCAACCCTACTCTAAAAGCCACCCAATACCCCCTTAAAAAAACATAACACTAACCCCCTTGAAGATCACCTACCTGGAGAAGTCTTCACCCAACCAGGCCCCCGCAAAAGGCCCTTTTAAGGGCTATTTGTAATTTAGTGTAGGGTAGGGGCTTTTTTTTATTTTGGGGGGGGGGCTTTTTTATTTTGTTAGGGGGATTGGATTAGGTGTAATTAGTTTAAAAATCTTGTAGTTTGTTTATTTTCTGTAATTTAGTGGGGGGTTTTGTACTTTAGCTATTTTTATTTTATTGTATTTAATTGTATTTAGTTTAGGGAATTATTTTAATTATAGTGTAGTGTTAGGTGTTATTGTAACTTAGATTAGGTTTTATTTTACAGGTACTTTTGTATTTATTTTAGCTAGGTAGTTTATTAAATAGTTAATAACTATTTAGTAACTATTCTACCTAGATAAAATAAATACAAACTTGCCTGTAAAATAAAAATAAACCCTAAACTAGATACAATGTAACTATTAGTATATTGTAGCTATCTTAGGGTTTATTTTACAGGTAAGTATTTAGTTTTTTAAATAGGAATAATTTAGTTAATTATAGTAATTTTATTTATATTTATTTAAATTATATTTAAGTTAGGGGTGTTAGAGTTTAGACTTAGGTTTAGGGGTTAATAAATTTAGAATAGTGGTGGCGACGTTGGGGGGTGGCAGATTAGGGGTTAATAAATGTAGGTAAGGTGGCGGCGATGTTAGGGCCGGCAGATTAGGGGTTAATAATATTTAACTAATGTTTGCGAGGCGGGATTGCTGCGGTTTAGGGGTTAATATGTTTATTATAGTGGCAGCGACGTTGGGGGCAGCAGATTAGGGGTTAATAAATGTAGGTAGGTGGCGGCAGATTAGGGGTTAATAAATATAATGTAGGTGTCGGCGATGTTGGGGCAGCAGATTAGGGTTCATAAGTATAATGTAGGTGGTGGCGGTGTCCGGAGCGGCAGATTAGGGGTTAATAATTATAATGTAGGTGTCGGCAATGTTGGGGGAGGCAGATTAGGGGTTAATAAGTGTTAGGGGTGGTTTAGACTCGGGGTGGTTCATGTTAGGGTGTTAGGTGTAGACATTAATTTGATTTCCCCATAGGAATCAATGGGAATGCGTTAAGGAGCTTTACGCTGCTTTTTCGCAGGTGTTAGACTTTTTTTAAGCCGGCTCTCCCCGTTGATTGCTATGGGGAAATCGTGCACGTTACACCAGCTCACCGCTAACGTAAGCGGCGCTGGTATTGGAGTGCGGTAAGGAGCAGAATTTTGTTCAACGCTCACTTCTTGTCTGGGTTGTAAAAACCCGTAATACCAGCGCTGTCTTTAAGTGAGCGGTGAGCATAAACTGCTCGTTAGCACCGCACAGCTCAAAATGAAAAAGTCATAATTTAGCCGTTAGTTTTCTGTCAATTTTTTAATAAATAAATAGATTTGCAAGCTTAAGATAATAAAATTAAAAAAAGAGAGTCTAGCCAAAAATAAACTTTCATGATTCAGATAGGGCATGCAATTTTAAACAACTTTTCATTTTACTTTTCATCAGATATGTTATGTGCTCTTGGTATTCTTGAAAGCTAAACCTCAGTAGGCTCATATGCTAATTTCTAAGCCATTGAAGGCTGCTTCTTATCTCAGTGCATTTTGACAGTTTCTCACAGCTAGACAGTGCAAGTGCATATATGCCATATAGATAACATTGTGCTCACTTCCATGAAGTTATTTATGAGTCAGCACAGATTGGCTAAAATGCAAGTCTGTCAAAAGAACTTAAAGGGACACTAAACCCAAATGTTTTTCTTTCATGATTCAGATAGAGCGTGCAATTTTAAGCAACTTTCTAATTTACTCCTATTATCAATTTTTCTTTGTTCTCTTGATATCTTTATTTAAAAAGCAGGAATGTGATGCATAGGAGCCAGCCCATTTTTTGTTGAGAACCTGGGTTATGCTTGCTTATTGGTGGGTAAATGAAAGCCTCCAATAAGCAAGCGCTATCCATGGTTCTGAACCTAAAATGGGCTGGCTGCTAAGATTTACATTCCTGATTTTAAAATAAAGATAGCAAAAGAACGAAGAAAAATAGATAATAGGAGTAAATTAAAAAGTTGCTTAAAATTTCATGCTCTATCTGAATCCTGAAAGAAAAAATCTGGGTTTAGTGTCCCTTTAAATAAGGTTCGGTCTGCAGAGGCTAGATACAAGGTAATCACAGAGGTAAAAAATATATTAATATAACTGTGTTGGTTATGCAAAACTTAGTAATGGGTAATAAAGGGATCAGCTACATTTTAAAAGGAGTAGACTGTCCCTTAAAATATTATGAATACAACTCAGTTTTAAGGAAGTCAAATCGATGAAAACAAATAAAACTGCTTATATAACCACTATAGCACAAAACTTTGTGAGCTGAAATAGGAAATTGTGTCTGTACTAGAAATCTGTACTTTAAAGGTCATCATTTAAAAACAGATTAATACGGAAATAGAAAAAAAAACCTCAAAAGGTTAGCTCCGGAACATTTTTTTTCACACTGTTCAATTTGATTAAACATTACTTGTACTGGAGGATGATTGATTTGATAACCTGAATTATTCCTGTGTGCACGTAGCACTTCTGGTTTTTCATAAATTAAATACAAGTACTGTATTCATAACTGTACAGATCAGAGCAATTTATTTTACTTTGGCATATAAAACTATCTATAATCTGCCAACAGAGGCCCATAACACATATTTAAACAACTGTGAGTCCAACGTGCTGTGGGCTCTTGTTATAGTCTTTTAAATCTCCATCATGTTTCACTAACCTTCAAAACGCTATAAAGTTTTTAGACACAAAATTGTCATTGCTAACATCATCTATTCTTATTCTTATTATTTTGTACACTAGTAAATGAAAGAGATCATCACATTTTAATTTGCATTTCAAAGCTTGTCTGCTCGGTGTGTCACGGATGCCTCGTATCTCTTTTTTACTTTATTTAAAGGGACAGTCTACACCAGAATTGTTAGATAATGCCTTTACTACCCATTCCCCAGCTTTGCACAACCAAAATTGTTATATTAATATACTTTATAACCTTTAAACCTCTAAATTTCTGCCTGTTTCTAAGCCACTAAAGACAACCTTTTATCACATGCTTTTTTATTTTATTTTCACAACAGAGGAGTGCTAGTTCATATGAGCCATATAGATAACATTGTGCTAACACCCTTGGGTTGTGGCAGATACTGCACTAATTGGATAAAATGCAAGCCAATAGATAATAAATAAAAAGTCATGTGATCAGGGGGCTGTCAGAAAAGACTTAGATACAAGGTAATCACAGAGGTAAAAAGTGTATTAATATAACAGTGTTGGTTATGCAAAACAGGGGAATGGGTAACAAAGGCATTATCTATCTTTTTAAACAATAACAATTTTGGAGCAGAATGTCCCTTTAAACAATACAATCCTCAACTCTCTCAGCAGATGCTTATCTTAAAATGCTGGTGCATAGAGCATATCTAGATATGCTTCATGTGCCCATGCACAGTGAAAGCTCTCCAAGAAACAGTGATACATTTATTACAAAAGTGGTTCTATTAAAAAATGAAATGCACTCATGAACATTACAATTTTGACTGAATTCTCCCTTTATATTGTCAATTGTTCACGTTTATCTGTTATGAGACTTTTTTATATATTTATGGTGGAGCTTTGGTGAATGATTGGGCACAGTGTTGAAATGTACAGTGGTTACTTGCAACAATGGTGGAGATACAATATCCTTTAAGAAAATACAAAACTGTTGCCATCAGCGCTATGATCATTTAAAGATTAATTACATGATGAATTAAACATTCCCAAAAAATAATGGCACAAGATCATAAAACATTATTTATTAGAAGTCTTTAAAAAAAAAAATATTGTACTCAGTAGGAAAGTTCTGTAGGTCACTGTTTTATACTAGAACTCATTAAAAGGATAATCTACTCTAGAATTGTTATGTTTAAAAAGATAGATAATCCCTTTATTACCTTTTCTCCAGTTTTTTAATAACCAACACTGTTATATTAATGCACTTATTTCAGTTCTTTTTTTAACATGCATTTTTAGCCAATCAGTGCTGACTCTTAAATAACTCCATGTGAGTGAGTATATATGTTATCTATATGGCACATATGATACTAGCAGTGTCTAAATGTCAAAATGCACTGAGATAAGAAGCAGTTCAACGGCTTAGAAATCAGTTTATTGGTTTAGCATTCAACAAGGAATACCAACAGAGCAAAGCAAATTTGATGTCAAAAGTAAATTGAAAAGTTTAAAATTGCATGCCCTATCTGAATCATGCCCCTTTAAGTCTTTTTTTTTTTTTAAAGAAGTCTAATAAGTAATGTTATTATGGTCTGTGCACAATTCAGTTCCCTTTATTTCATTTATTTAATTGAGATAAAAATACTCCCTGTCTGCCCGGCATTCTGGTTAGCTGGCAGCAAAAGGCTAGCGCTGCCTGCATTTAACATTGCACAATGGGCTGTCAATCATCTCGGTTTAGACTACTCTGGGTTGTTTACAAACAGCCAGATCCGAGCTGGCGTATAGGTTAGGAAGCAGCTGTCTTATGCTTCTTCAATTTCCGCTACAAACTCGCTCTTATGAGTCTGTACAGAAGGTGCCCCAAATCTGCATCTGCAGCTTGATAAATGGAGCCCTATGTATGTCTCATTTTTATACTACATCCATAAATGGTATGAATGGCTTAGCTTTATAGATGTTTATGAGGGTGATGAGGACTCTCTTTGTAAAAGCGAAATAATTTTATACATTATTGACCATTTAATCTATGTGCTTAATGTTTTGCAAAGGATGTCCTACCATCAGCAAATATAGTTGTGTGAAGTTCCCAGTACTTGATCACACATCAGACAAGAAGCTCTAGCAGCATGGGTAAAGACATTTTGCAAAGACATTTTACAAGCCTCACACCTAACATCAGACTCCAGATTTGCAAAGACATTTAAAAAACAAGCCTCACACCTAACATCAGACTCCAGATTTGCAAAGACATTTAAAAAACAAGCCTTACACCTAACACCAGACTCCAGAATTGCAAATACATTTTACAAGCCTCACACCTAGCATTAGACTCCAGATTTGCAAAGACATTTTACAAGCCTCACACCTAACATCAGACCCCAGATTTGCAAGCACTAGCCCTCCATTCCCTTCCCCCCACCACCCACCTTATTGTTTACCTTAATATATACACATCTTCTAACAGTAATTATGTGCAACTGTCACTAATAATCCAGGATAGAGAAACCACTTCAGACTCACAGCCTTGGTATTGACATTTTACCATATTCTTTTACACTTTTCACAACCTCACTTGCTCAGTCTCCACACACTCCCCCCCCCCATGCCATCACTCACTCTCAGTTCACTCCTTATATCAGACATATTTCCTTTCTCCCTTACCTTCTGTGTACATTTGAGAGCCTTTCTACCTGTAGGCCCCTTTGTATTTAAAGTTAACTGCTACTGATTGTGCTTAAGGGCAGGGCACTCCTCTCCTTTTGTATAACTGAATTATTGCACCTACAACTGTTATTTACACTACTGTACTTGTTTGTGTATTACTGTATCCCTGTAATGTGTTTTTTTTTTTCTTTGTATAGCGCTGCGTAATCTGCTGCGCTTTATAAATAAATGATAATAATAATAATTGGGAAATAGGGGAATAGGGGTGGAATCAGCCAATCAGAATATTCCTACCTTAATTCCGATTGGCTGATAGAATCCTATCAGCCAATCGGAATTCGAGGGACGCCATCTTGGATGACGTCATTTAAAGGAACCGTCATTCGGCTAGTAGATGTCGGTTGAAGAGCATGTTCCGCGTCGGCTTGGAAGAAGATGGCTCCGCTCCAGAAGATGAAGAGATTGAAGATGCGGCTTGATAGAAGACTTCATCCCGATGATGGACTTCCGACTTCAGCCCGATGATGGATTTCTTCAGCCGCCGCTTGGATCCAGACTTCAGCCCCGAGGATGGACGTCACTCTTCAGCCCCCTGCTTGGGCTTGGATCAAGACATCGGAGGCTCTTCTGGACAGATCGGGACCCGGTGAGGTGAAGACAAGGTAGGGGAGATCTTCAGGGGCTTAGTGTAAGGTTTATTTAAGGGGTGTTTGGTTAGATTAGGGGTATGTGGGTGGTGGGTTGTAATGTTGGGGATGGGGTATTGTATGTGTTTTTTTAACAGACAAAAGAGCTGAATTCTTTGGGGCATGCCCCGCAAGGGCCCCTGTTCAGGACTGGTAAGGTAAAGAGATCTTGAACTTTTTAATTTAGAATAGGGTAGGGTATTTTTTATTTTGGGGGCTTTGTTATTTTATTAGGGGCCTTAGAGTAGGTGTAATTAGTTTAAATTGTTTGTAATATTTTTCTGATGTTTGTAAATATTTTTTTATTTTTTGTAACTTAGTTCTTTTTTATTTTTTGTAATTTAGTTGTTTATTTCATTGTAATTATTTGTAGATATTGTATTTAATTAATTTATTGATAGTGTAGTGTTAGGTTTAATTGTAGGTAATTGTAGGTATTGTATTTAATTAATTTATTGATAGTGTAGTGTTAGGTTTAATTGTAACTTAGGTTAGGATTTATTTTTACAGGTAATTTTGTAATTATTTTAACTATTTTAGCTATTAAATAGTTATTAACTATTTAATAGCTATTGTACCTCGGTTATAAATAAATACAAAGTTGCCTGTAAAAATAAATATTAATCTAAAATAGCTATAATATAATTATAATTTTATATTGTAGCTATATTAGGGTTTTATTTTACAGGTAAGTATTTAGATTTAAATAGGAATAATTTATTTAATAAGAGTTAATTTATTTCGTTAGAATAAAATTATATTTAACTTAGGGGTGTTAGGGTTAGGGTTAAAATTAGCTTTAGGGGTTTAAATAATTTAATTAGAGTAGCGGTGAGCTCGCCGAACGGCAGATTAGGGGTTAATACTTGAGTTAGGGTGTCCGGCGATGTTAGGGAGGGAGATTAGGGGTTAATCTATTTATTATAGGGTTATAGAGGCGGGAGTGAGGCGGATTAGGGGTTAATAACTTTATTATAGTAGCGGTGCGGTCCGCTCGGCAGATTAGGGTGTTAATAAGTGTAGGCAGGTGGAGGCGACGTTGAGGGGGGCAGATTAGGGGTTAATAAATATAATATAGGGGTCGGCGGGTGTTAGGGGCAGCAGATTAGGGGTACATAGCTATAATGTAGCTGGTGGCGGCGTGCGGACGGCAGATTAGGGGTTAATAATAATATGCAGGGGTCAGCGATAGCGGGGGCGGCAGATTAGGGGTTAATAATATAATATAGGGGTCGGCGGTGTTAGGGGCAGCAGATTAGGGGTACATAAGTATAACGTAGGTGGCGGTCGGCAGATTAGGGGTTAAAAAAATTTAATCGAGTTGGCGGCGATGTGGGGGGACCTCGGTTTAGGGGTACATAGGTAGTTTATGGGTGTTAGTGTACTTTAGAGCACAGTAGTTAAGAGCTTTATGAACCAGCGTTAGCCCAGAAAGCTCTTAACTACTGACTTTTTTCTGCGGCTGGAATTTTGTCGTTAGATTTCTAACGGTCACTTCAGCCACGACTCTAAATACCGGAGTTAGAAAGATCCCATTGAAAAGATAGGATACGCAATTGACGTAAGGGGATCTGCGGTATGGAAAAGTCGCGGCTGGAAAGTGAGCGTTAGACCCTTTCCTGACTGACTCCAAATACGGCGGTAGCCTAAAACCTGCGTTAGGAGCCTCTAACGCTGGTTTTCACCGGCTACCGCCAAACTCTAAATCTAGGCCATAGAAAATTTAATGATCTTATTTCAAACTAATCAAACACTTTACAGCTTAATGCAAGACTAATTAAGAAATATGTAGTTTACATAGGCAGTTTATATAATAGGCAGGTAACTTAGAAATTAAATATTTCTTTCCTAAGACATGGACGAGTTCACAACGTCATTTCCAATTACTAGTGGGATATTCAACTCCTGGCCAGAAGGAGGAGGCAAAGAGCACCCCAGCAAAGCTGTTAAGTGTAACTTCCATTACCCATAATCCCCAGTCATTCTCTTTGCCTCTGTCAATGGAGGTTGTGCGAAGTTGGTGTCTGAAGATATTAATCCTTTCATAGGTACTCTTCCCTGCAAGCAAGGATTGGGGTCTAGCTGTGTCCATGTAAATCTCTTTAGTAAGAGTAGTGGTGGCTTTTAAGCAATTAAAAGGTGGCGAGGTGGTCTTTGCTTTACTTTTAACATTTTGCTACCCCCTTTGCAGAAGCCAGAGTTAGTTACTCTGTTCTTTCTTTTTCTACAGGTCCATGACAGGGAGCAAAGTGCCTTATCACACCTACGTAGCAGCATCTGTCCTGCAACTGGATCTCAGGTAAGTGTCTTATCCTTCAAGGTAAAAAGGGCAGCAGCACTTAAGAGGTTAATCCTCTTTATGATCCAAATTGGGACATATATGCTTTATAAGAAGGATACTTAGGACATATATTTCCTTATGAATAAGGATACTTTATTTGGAGGACATACAGTTATGGGTTAATTATTGAGACATTATTTGGTTGGAGGGACTCAAATCTTTATTGAAAGATAAAGGTCAGAAGTGGTGTTTTTCATTACCGGAATACAGGGCACGTTGTTTGTGTATTCTCACATATTTTTACAGACTGTTTTTTTTTTTAAAAGGCTGATTTTTATTAACAGTAAATCCATGAGCAGTTTAATTTTCGCGCTTTTTCTAGTGGCGCAGTAAGTTTTTCACTCACTCACATAACGCCTGCATTGCAGGGCTCTGTTGGATGCTAACTTTAATCTCATTTTCATCAACAGATCATTTTTTCAAGCAAGGAGAAGATCCTTACAGAATAGTCTTGTTTTTCCTCTGTTTGGTGGGGTTTCAATTCCTGTCCGGTAGGAGCTTCAGACAATCTAAGAGATTGCTTTGAAGGATTCTTTATTGTTTGCAAAAATTGCAAATTCTAATATATTTTTGTCAGTTTTTATTCTTTTTTCAAATGTATTAATCTGTTGAATCTGTAAAATGAATTCAGTTAGATTAATCTGTGGGGCCTATTTATGAAAGGCCTGTCGGACATGATCTGACATTGTGGATCATGTCCAATAGCCTGCACTAAAGGACTCAACTTAACTGTGTTGAGTCCTTTAGTGCAGGCTATATTTGTACAGCAAGGGTTAATTTAAGGTGATATGTGTGAATAATTATTCAATTATCCGTTAACCTATCAGAGGCAGCATGTTTATTTTAAAAGATGTGTTTTAAAGTTTGAAGCCAGCAGCTACGACTACGGCAACAGCCGAAACGCATCAGCTTGTGCTTCAATTGCTGACTTCAAAACTATACTTTATTGTTGGTCTGTGTTACAGGCTATGTTTTTATCTGATGATCAATAACATTTTGGATTTTTACATTTATTTGGCTCCCGGCTGGTGCTCCTTATCACCTTTGTTTGTTTTGCTTGCTACTGACCTCCTGGAGTGTAGCACAGTCGGTTGATGCCATTACACCCTGCTCCGTGTTATACAGGAGCTGATAGCAGCTACGCAAAGTGTCCGTGGGACATCTAACACCCGATCCTGGAGAGTGGGGCTGAGCGGACCAATGAACAGAGAGGAACGGACCCAGTGAGGATTTCCGGGTTTAGTATCCTAAGGTCACGGGAGCTTCCTGCGACGGCTTGGCGGAGTTCTTTACAAGGTAGTGTAAGGGCCTGGAAAGACTGGCAAGGACGATCAGAGCTGGAGCGGTCACAACAGAAGTAAGTCTAAGTGAGCCCAGTGAGGCCGGTACCCCATCCCGCTCAACAAACAGACTAATCAAGGGTAAGCACGTTATGCTCAAGATCCCTGTCACTGTTTGCAATTTGTAATTATACAAGGAACACTGCTTTGTTTGTCTCTATATCCAGGACACATCTAATATACACAGGGAGGTATTTCTTTGTTCTTCTCATGTCCAATAGACCTCGCTGAATGTGGAGAGCAATACGCTTTCCGCATTCAGCATTGCACCAGCAGCTCTGGCGAACTGCTGGTGCAACGCCGTCCCCCTGCAGATTTTCAGCCAATTGGCCACAGGGGGTGTCAATCAACCCTATCGTATTGGATCGGTTTGAATTGCGTAGATGTCTGTCTGCCTCCTCAGAGCAGGCAGACAGGTTATGGAGCAGCGGTCTTTATGCCCTTATGTCTATTGATAAATGCTTACTATGTTTGAAGGCTCAAATTGTTCCTCATGTTTATTCAAAACTTTAAAATGTAAAGACAAATTTCTCCCTTCTCAGTCAAATGTCTCTCAGGAAAATGCTGTGCGTTATATGCCTCAGCTTTCTCCTCAAATGTCCCAAGCCTTCGTTGTTTCCCATACTGTGCCTTCAGTACTCTATAGGAAAAGTTATTGTACCAGTCCCTCTAGAGGAACAGGGTCTAGGATTCTATTCAAATCTATTTGTGGTTCCCAAAAAGGAGGGATCTTTTGGACCAATCCTAGATCTCAAGTGACTCAACAAATTTCTCATGGTTCTTCCATTGGTTCAGGAAGGTCAGTTCATGACGACCATAGACCTGAAGGACGCGTACTTACACGTTCAAATACACAGGGATCATTACTAATTTCTAAGGTTTGCCTTTCTGGACAAGCATTTCCAGTTAATTGCTCTTCCCTTTGGTCTTGCCACAGCTCCCAGAGTATTTACAAAGGTTCTGGGAGCTCTATTGGCAGTAATCAGATCCCAGGGAATTTCGGTGGCACCTTATCTAGATGACATTTTAGTTCAGGCGTCATCTTTGCAACTAGCAAAATCTCATACAGAGATGTTGTTATCTTTTCTACTTTCCCATGGGTGGTAAGTGAATCTGGAAAAGAGTTCTATAGTTCCATCTAAAAGAGTGATATTCCTAGGGACAATCATAGATTCTCTGTCTATGAAGATTTTCCTGACGGACGTCAGAGAATCCAAACTTCTGGAATCTTGCCTTTCCTTCCAGTCTGCTTTTCGTCCATCAGTGGCTCAATGCATGGAGGTAATTGGTCTGATGGTGGCTCCTATGGACATCATTCCTTTTGCTCGCTTCCATCTGCGACCACTTCAGCTTTTCATGCTCCGTCAATGGAACGGAGACCATTCAGATTTATCAAAGAGGATAAATCTGGACCCCCTATCAAGACTCTCTTTCGTGGTTGATTTCCCATGAAAATCTATCTTGGGGAACTTGTTTCCTGAGACCTTCCTGAGTAATTGTGAATACGGACGCCAGCCTCTCATACTGGGGAGCTGTTTGGGGTTCTTTGAAGGCTCAGGACCTGTGGTCTTGGGAAGAGTTCTCTCTTCCCATAAACATCTTGGAGTTGAGAGCAATCTTCAATGCCTTGACAGCTTGGTCTCAATTATCTTTAGTACGGTTTATCAGATTTCAGTCAGACAACATCACCTCAGTGGCTTACATCAACCACCAGAGAGGGACTCTGAGTTCCTTAGCCATGAAGGAGGTGACTCACATTCTGCAGTGGGCGGAAGCTCACAATTGTCTGCTATCTGCCATACACATTCCAGGAGTGGACAATTGGGAGGCAGATTTCTGAGCAGACAGACTTTTCATCCGGGGAGTGGGCTCTCCATCCGGAGGTGTTCTCTAGGATAACCCTCATGTGGGGGGTTCCAGAATTGGATCTGATAACGTCTCGTCAGAACACTAAGCTTCCAAAGTACGGTTCAAGGTCAAGAGATCCTCATGCAGCCCTGATAGAGGCCCTGGCAGTTCCTTGGAATTTCTGGCTAGCTTACCTGTTTCCCTCCATTTGCTCTCCTTTCATGAGTCATTGCTCGTATCAAGCAAGAGAGAGCATCTGTGATCCTAATAGCTCCTGCCTGTGACTTGCAGAATCTGGTTTGCAGATCTGGTGAAGATTTCATCTCTTCCTCCTTGGAAGTTACCTCTGAGGAAGGATCTTCTCATTCAGGATCCATTCCTCCATCCAAATCTAGATTCTCTGAAGCTGACCGCTTGGAGATTGAACGCCCTAGTCTGTCTAGACGCAGTTTATCGGAGGCAGTCATGCTTCAAGCTTGTAACCAGTTACTCGTAAGATTTACCATAAGGTATGGTGTAAATACCTTTTTGGTTGTGAAGCTAAAGGTTTTTCTTTGGAGTCGGGTGAGGATTCCATGAATTGTATCTTTTTTCATGATGACCTGGGAAAAGGTTTGTCTGGTCAGTACTCTGAAAGGTCAGATTTCAGCTCTGTCTATCCTTTTGCACAAACGTCTGGCAGAGTTGCCAGATGTTCAAGCTTTTGTTCAGGCTCTGGTGAGAAGCAGGCCTGTGTTTAAATTTGGTTGCTCCTCTTTGGAGCCTTAACCTAGTTCTTAGAGTTTTGCAGGCAGGCTCCGTTTGAGCTGATGCATGTTGTTGATATAAAGTTGTTATCTTGGAAGTTTTTGTTTCTCCTTGCTATTTCTTCCGCTCGCAGAGTTTTCCGAACTTTCAGCTCTTTTTTTTCAGCTCTGTACCCCTATCTTTCATGCAGATAAGGCGGGTCCTTTGTACTAAATTGGGTTTTCTCCCTAAAGTGGTGTCAGATCAAAACATTATCAGGAAATTGTAGTTCCTTCTTTTTGTCCTAATCCTTCTTCTCAAATGGAATTGTATTTTGCATAACTTGGAAGTTGTGCATGCTTTAAAGTTTTACCTTTAAGCTGCTAATTATTTTAGGAAATCTTTTGCCCTTTTTGTTGTTTTCTCTGGGAAGCGTAAAGGTCAGAAGGCCACTTCTACTACTATTTCCTTCTGGTTAAGAAGTATGATTCGTTGGGCTTATGAGACTGCTAGACAGAGAGAATTACGACTCATTCCACTAGGGCTGTCTCCTCTTCTTGGGCTTTCAAGAATGAAACTTCTGTGGAACAGATTTGCAAGGCGGCAACTTGGTCCTCTTTGCATACTTTTTCCAAATTCTAAAAATGTGATACTTTTGCCTCGGCTGAGGCTTTTGTTGGGAGGAAGGTTCTTTAAGTGGTGGTGCCTTCTGTTTAGGTCCTCCTGCCTTTTTCTCGCTCCCTGTTCATTCCCTGTCCTCTAGCTTGGGTATTGGTTCCCACTAGTAATTGGAATAATGTTGTGGACTCTCCATGTCTTATGAAAGAAAACAAAATGTATGCTTACCTGATAGATTTCTTTCATGGACATAGAGAGTCCACGACCCCGCCCTCTTTTTAAAATATAATTCAGCAGGTTTTTTGAGTAAACCTCAGGCACCTTTTCACCCTTGTGTTTCTTCTATTTCCATTTCCCTTCTGCTGAATGACTGGGGATTATGGGTAAGGGAAGTTACACTTAACAGCTTTGCTGGGGTGCTCTTTGCCTCCTCCTGCTGCCAAGAGTTGAATATCCCACTAGTAATTGGAATGACTTTGTGGACTCTAAAGAAATTTATCAGGTAAGCATACATTTTGTTTTAACCACATTTGATATTAATCTTGCATTAAGGTGTAAATAGTAGAAGTATAAACAAAAACATTTTTTTTGTGTTACTGCTTGCTTGTAGCAGTATCACTGTCTAGTTGCCCAGTTGCTTCTCTAATGCCCTAAAGATGTTTTCTATAGGAAATAATAGACTAATGGATTTTTTCAACTGTTTTAGGACAGAAGCAGTTGTGCACGTTTGTAAGTAAACAATCAGGGCAGATAGGATGTCACATGATCGCTGTGGTGCTGATTCGCTCCTGGGAGACTGCCTGCATTGCTATGTACTTCCCTAGTCGGAGCTAGTGTATTGTTAACAAGGAAGGGAAAAGAACTCCACAAAAATTAGGATGTTATATGCCTTCTTAACTGCCCAGCACTTTTATGACAGCATGGAATGTCCTAACGGTGTGTATGATTAACAAACAAATTAGAAACACCTTTATAGAATATCAGATAAAATTTAATATTTTTTTGTCTTTGTTAGCAACATGATTTAGATTGGTTAAATTCATAAATTGTTAGGATTAATCAGTGGTTTATTAAATGCAGTTTCTGTTCAGGCATGTCTGTAATATGTAAGCTGTGTTTTAATATGGTTTCTTTTTCATTTACTTATCAAAAAGGAAGTGTTAAAACATATATTGAGATTTGTATGGAGCAGAAATAAAAATATCATTCTTTTTATATTTTTGAACGACTTGACGTTGTTTAATTTCCAGAAAAAAAGTTGATTCTGTGGCATATTTTAGATTATTATGCAACTGCTGATTCCTAAATCATTTGGCCGGGATGATTGACAGCCCTGGTCTCGAGTCGCATGATTGGTTGTGTGATTTTTTTTTAATGTAATAAATGCAGGTAGGAGATTCTGCCCACTCTCACTAAACAAAGGGAGGACAGGTTCTCTAGATAGAACATTTTATGTGTGCTGCATATTAAATGGTGCACTATAAGTAAAGATTTTGAGTTTAAAAGAAAATTATTTCAAGAGGTTGTTGAATTTAAAAAATGCAAACATTCTTGAAAAAGCTGCCAGAATAATGTTTTTTTTTTTTTTTAATTGATTGGAATAAGTGTTACCCAATGGAAGGTGTAGAGGGTGTTTTTGTGACACATAAGCAGTTTAAAAGCAGGTCTCCAAGCCTTCTCTATTTGAGATTGACAGCCCATAATTCTGAGCTCTGTCCCTCTGAGACAGCTTTGTGTCTCTATTTGCAGAATTTCCCTGCCAATGGACCACCTGACACACCTAAAAACAGGCAAGACACACCCACCGACTACCAAGACACACCCACAATACTGCCACCTAACAACCCATGACCCTCCCCCTAACAACATTGCCCCAAAATAGCGACACACCCTTCTCAACCCCTGAGTCCCTAATACCCTGCCTTAAATGTTGGGAGGCATGAAAAAGTATTTTTAAAATGTTATCATAGAGTTTTCATGCATTTTGCAATATTTTTAAATTGAACACCCCATGAGAACCCATACAGGGCATTTCATAATTGTCTTCATAAAGAAGACAAACATAGCGTAATCTTTAAACTGGACAATGGACCAAATTATAGTAACCTTACTAACATTAGACAGAGCTATAACTGAGTTTTCAGGATATAAGCAGGTATTAAAGGTGTTGCTTCTCCAGACTTTATTTCAGCTCCTTAAAAAAGATGAATGATCAGTGAAACGTACGTCGAAGGTTCACACTGCACACTTTTGTGATGTCACTGGAGGTAGGACTTATTGGTACACAGACTAGTTGGCTCCAACATTGGTAGTGAAGCGCTCAGTGAGAACCCATACAGGGCATTTCATAATTTCCAGCATGCACAAACCTATATTAATATCACCATGACCATCTTGTGTGCACCCACGTCTGGCTGAACATATACCAATTGTATAGCTTAATATTTTACAAATAACAATCTTTTAAATGTATTTAAACCAAAAATTAACTGTGGTATAACTTTATTCTGACAATTAAATCTTGATAAATAGGCCCTTTCATTTGTATCAGTCTCTTATTCTGGTTCTTTAAAGGAACATGATGCTTAAAATTGTATTTGCAGAAAAATGTGTTACTTTCACTTTGCCGTGCTTATAGTATACAAGCAACGCAAAAAACATATAATGTAAACATTTTTAACGATATAGCAAACACAGTGTATTAAAAATAGAAAGGATATAGTCCAAATATTGCAATATTATATCTTGACACGTAGATTTCGCCAGATATAACCTCAAAAAAAGAAGACAAACATAGCGTAATCTTTAAACTGGACAATGGACCAAATTATAGTAACCTTACTCACATTAGACAGAGCTATAACTGAGTTTTCAGGATATAAGCAGGTATTAAAGGTGTTGCTTCTCCAGACTTTATTTCAGCTCCTTAAAAAGATGAATGATCAGTGAAACGTACGTCGAAGGTTCACACTGCACACTTTTGTGATGTCACTCGGAGGTAGGACTTATTGGTACACAGACTAGTTGGCTCCAACATTGGTAGTGAAGCGCTCAGTGAGAGAGAGCGTTTATACTTCACCATAGATCCAACTAGATGGTGAACTTGTCCTATTGCATACTTCTGGGATTGTTTTGTATTGTGCATTTTATATTGTTAAAATAAATTGTAATTGTTATATTCACTCGTAATCTGCTTACTTGCTATCCTGGAATTGATTATACTAATGCCTACTTTTGAGAGCTAAGTTATAGCTCTTAACCATGTGAGTAAGGTTCACACAGCACCTTTAAGATTTAATAGTATTTCACTATAGAAATTCTCCTTCCTTCTGAGGTTAAGAGGACCTTGCTGAAATAAAGTCTGGAGAAACAGCACCTTTAATACCTGCTTATAATCCTGAGAGCTCAGTTCTAGCTCTGTCTAATGTGAGTAAGGTTACTATAATTAGGCCCATTATCCAGTTTAAGGATTACACTATGTTTGCCTTCTTTTTTTGAGGTTATATCTGGCGAAATCTACTTGTCAAGTTACAATATTTGGACTATATCCTTTCTATTTTTGATACACTATGTTATATTGTTAATTTTTTTTCATCAAATGAATGCGGAGAGCAATACGCTCTCCGTATTCAGCATTGCAACCAGCCAGCAACGCCGCCCCCTGCAGACTGCTGCCATTTACTGCTGCAGACACAGGCCCACTCTTCTACTTACATTCCTGCTTTTCAACAAAGGATAACAAGAAAAAGAAGAAACTTTGATAATCAAGTACATTGGAACGTTCTTTAAAAAGATGGGCTAGATTGGTGCGCAATCATTTGTTCTCAAGTGATATTAGGTTTGCGGGCAAGTTAAATTCCGCTCAAATTACAAGTTGAAAATCAATCTGAAAACGTGAGTGAGATTCACGATTTACGCTAGAATGATAACGCTAGCGTTTTTAATGTTCGAAAGCGAGCGCAAACTACCTCTCCACTAGCACTATATGTTCGATCTGAAAGATGAAAATTTTAGGTTTTATGTCCCTTTAAATTTAAACATTTTACTTTTCTATCATGCAACAAAATATTTCTACCATGTTTAATTGGTACTCTTTCATATACATGAAGAAAATTTGAGTATAATGTCCCTTTAAACCATCTGTAAAAAAGAACAATTCACTAAATCGCCTTGTATACCCCTAGTTAATAAGCGATCTGTTCAAAAAAAGATAAATGGAAAACTACAAAAATCAATCTTGCATAAAACATAGGGGTCGATCACAATAATTTCATAAACTTTTCTAAAGAATTGTGATTGAACCCATATTTTTTTTTCATTTTTAAAAGATTAAAAACAATTGGTACGATGGTTGTGAGAAAGATATAATACAACATGTTTCATGCTAGCAGCAAGCTTTGAATTTCATTGGAGATTGTGAAGTGTAGCTCTGTTACTAAACACAATAAAAAGATAATTAAACACCGAAATTTAAATATGGTCTAATTGTTTAACCTACTGTATCTAATTTGCACTAATAGACTTTAAAGGGACAGACTACTCAAAATTAATCCTTCGTGATTCAGATAGGTCATGCAATTTTAAACAACTTTGCATTTTACTTTTATCACCAAATTTGCTTTGTTCTCTTGGTATTTTGTTGAAAGCTAAACCTAGGTAGGCTCATATGCTAATATCTAAGCCCTTGAAGGCCACCTAAAAAGCACTAGTTTGTGTTTGTCATATAGATAACATTGTGGAGTTACCTAGGAGTCAGCACTGATTGGCAAAATTCAAGTCTGTCAAAAGAACTGAGATAAGGGGGCAATTTGCAGAGGTTTAGATACAAGGTAATCACAGAAGTAAAAGGTATATTAATATAACCGTGTTGGTTATACAAAACTGGGGAATGGGTAATAAAGGGATTATCTATCTTTTTAAACAATAAAACATCTGGAATAGACTGTCCCTTTAAACAACAGGCAGTACTGTTGTTACAGCCTTTAGAGTTTTAAACGGCAACCTCAGCACTGTCCCTTACTGGATTTAATTGGTCTGTAGCATCATCCAATTCTTATATCAAAAACACATTTTATTTCAGAAAACCTTTTTTTTATTAGTATTTCAGATAATGGCCTGGAATATAGTTCCAAAGTATTCCAAATATGATCAAGGCCTCAATCTATCCACTACACAAAAACCCTATATTTCTTATATTGGTCCAAAAAGTTCTTCGTAATCACAATCCATTTTGAGTCAATTTTCAACAGATTTTCAAGCCCTTTTCAAATTCAAAACCTCTAGGCACTTGATAAGTTCTTAAAAGGGTTTTTTGAACATTATTATTATCATTTATTTGTATAGCGCCGCTAAATTTCATAGCGCTGGACATCTATTTTGTGCCTATTTGTAAACAGTCTATTATATTGCTCTTCTTCTATACACTCTGAAATGGCCACAGGAGATATTCTAGAGGTTTATTAACATGTATGGAATTGGTTCATTAAATATAAATAAAGGTTTGCCAGCAATAAGTTGATGAAAAAAATATAACATTTATTTATGTATAAACCATACAAACTTGGAGGGACATTTAGTCTATTTACTCCAAACTGTGGACATGAATTTGCTGGCTGGCTCTCTATAAATAATTTGACTTTACATGGTACTCATATATTCATATACAGGGAGTGCAGAATTATTAGGCAAGTTGTATTTTTGAGGATTAATTTTATTATTGAACAACAACCGTGTTCTCAATGAACCCAAAAAACTCATTAATATCAAAGCTGAATAGTTTTGGAAGTAGTTTTTTAGTTTGTTTTTAGTTATAGCTATTTTAGGGGGATAACTGTGTGTGTAGGTGACTATTACTGTGCATAATTATTAGGCAACTTAACAAAAAACAAATATATACCCATTTCAATTATTTATTTTTTACCAGTGAAACCAATATAACATCTCAACATTCACAAATATACATTTCTGACATTCAAAAATAAAACAAAAACAAATTAGTGACCAATATAGCCACCTTTCTTTGCAAGGACACTCAAAAGCCTGCCATCCATGGATTCTGTCAGTGTTTTGATCTGTTCACCATCAACATTGCGTGCAGCAGCAACCACAGCCTCCCAGACACTGTTCAGAGAGGTGTACTGTTTTCCCTCCTTGTAAATCTCACATTTGATGATGGACCACAGGTTCTCAATGGGGTTCAGATCAGGTGAACAAGGAGGCCATGTCATTAGATTTTCTTCTTTTATACCCTTTCTTGCCAGCCACGCTGTGGAGTACTTGGACGCGTGTGATGGAGCATTGTCCTGCATGAAAATCATGTTTTTCTTGAAGGATGCAGACTTCTTCCTGTACCACTGCTTGAAGAAGGTGTCTTCCAGAAACTGGCAGTAGGACTGGGAGTTGAGCTTGACTCCATCCTCAACCCGAAAAGGCCCCACAAGCTCATCTTTGATGATACCAGCCCAAACCAGTACTCCACCTCCACCTTGTCTGAGTCGGACTGGAGCTCTCTGCCCTTTACCAATCCAGCCACGGGCCCATCCATCTGGCCCATCAAGACTCACTCTCATTTCATCAGTCCATAAAACCTTAGAAAAATCAGTCTTGAGATATTTCTTGGCCCAGTCTTGATGTTTCAGCTTGTGTGTCTTGTTCAGTGGTGGTCGTCTTTCAGCCTTTCTTACCTTGGCCATGTCTCTGAGTATTGCACACCTTGTGCTTTTGGGCACTCCAGTGATGTTGCAGCTCTGAAAATATGGCCAAAACTGGTGGCAAGTGGCATCTTGGCAGCTGCACGCTTGACTTTTCTCAGTTCATGGGCAGTTATTTTGCGCCTTGGTTTTTCCGCACGCTTCTTGTGACCCTGTTGACTATTTTGAATGAAACGCTTGATTGTTCGATGATCATGCTTCAGAAGCTTTGCAATTTTAAGAGTGCTGCATCCCTCTGCAAGATATCTCACTATTTTTGACTTTTCTGAGCCTGTCAAGTCCTTCTTTTGACCCATTTTGCCCAAGGAAAGGAAGTTGCCTAATAATTATGCACACCTGATATAGGGTGTTGATGTCATTAGACCACACCCCTTCCCATTACAGAGATGCACATCACCTAATATGCTTAATTGGTAGTAGGCTTTCGAGCCTATACAGCTTGGAGTAAGACAACATGCATAAAGAGGATGATGTGGTCAAAATACTAATTTCCCTAATAATTCTGCACTCCCTGTATATATATTCATTCTGGCTCTGTATACTAACTTTGAGAGAACACTCTATTGTACTGGACTTATGCACTTGCTCTTTGAATCCTGTACAAGATACGCACATGTTTCTTTATGTAAATAGTGTATTTCATAAATAGCTAAATAAGGTCTTTCTGCAGGGTTGTTATTGTGATATCTACACCTGCATGGGCATAATAATATTTACATTTACTCACCCTATATACATACCTATACAAAGTTTTTTGATATCCGGGTCTTAAGTGCAGTTACTTTGAAAGTCTATAAGGGTCTTTGTTTGTTTATTGATATTGGTTCATTAAAGCCCCATTCATCCCTATTGGAGAGGCTGTATACATAGGACAGGGCACCATATACATATTTATATGTGTTGAATACATGATATGCTATACAAATAAGAGGACTGGAAGGAAAAATCAGGACCGCAACATCTACAAATGGCATGCTTTTAATATTCATTTTAATATTTGATTGTAATATGCTAAGTTTGGTACGTATATCAGAGGTTCTGTTGAGGTGGGTGGTTAGTGATGTAGGTAACCAGGGATTAATAATGTCCTGCATTGTAATAAAATATATAATCAAACTGTATTGTAGTCATTATGGTGGCTGAAGATATTTGGAAGTTATTCAACTGTAGGCACCTATGAAATTAAAGACTAAAAGGAAAAGTAGATGTGTGACAATTTGCTTATCAAAGTAATATGTGCAAGCGGTGGGAAAAGAAAAACAAGGGTCAACAGCTGTTATGTTACAGTATGGCTGAAAAAATGAACAGAAGTTTCTGCTTTATGAAATATGAACTTTGTCAAAGAGAAAAAAATACTTCTAAAACCAAAGATGCAGTCTTCAATGTGTTGTGTTAAAATATTAAGGGTTAGATTCAGAGTGGATCGCTAACAGTTACGCACAAGTGATAAGGGGTTTATCTTGGGTGCTTGCATGCATCGGGTTTTTCGCTCATATTACAAGTTGAAAGTAAACGTCATCACTTGAGCGCAATTGAAGTTAACGTGCATCGGTTTAGCGAGTCCTCAGAGCTCTGGTTAACTGTTTTGCGAAACAAAAATGTTGCATAAAACACACAGAAAATACATTACAAAGTACAGTTTCACTTATAATACTTTCAAATAAAAATTATTTAAAAAAAATATTTCACACAAACGTTATAAGGGCTCAAAGATATGAGGTCTCAGAAGAAAGAAAAAAGACTTCAAATGGCTTTAACATAGAGATACATACATACTCATGTCTAGAGATGTATATGTATGTATATATGTATGTCTATATATGTATTTGCAGACATACATACACATAAATACATAGGTACACACACATATATATATAGTAGAGTAGAAAACAGCACTCTGGACTTAAAATTTAAACAAATAGTTTAATAGGTAACGTTTCGGGGAATGCTCCCCTTCATCAGACCAACAACATACAAGTGAAGCAAACATTTAAAACATACATAGACCCCTCCCCCTTGTGAAAAAAACGCCAAAAAACATGGTTGTCATAGCAACCAAACAAACAGTGCATAGAAAATACAAATAATCAAGCAATAGTTATATCACAGAACACCAAAATTAAATAACCCTTATAACTGGGCAGTTGTACACAGAGCCATTGTTAACTATACCATGGATCAATACATCCAGATCCAAATCAAATATTACTAAAGGGAACATAAGAGAAAAATAAAATAGAATATACTTCAGAATCAGGCTGGGTGGGCCTATTCCGAATAGCACAGTTTACAAATAGTCATGCAATAGTACTATCCCAAAGTTACATAGTTGTTACAAATTGGCAGCTATATACAGAGTCATAGAAAAATGTATTACAAAACAGTGCATCCAAACCCATATCAAATGCTACTGGATGGTATATAAACTATAATTCAGCATCAGGCTCAATAAGCAAATACTGTTCAACATCGTTTGTAGGCAGGTGATCTAAGTATTACAAATAGATCTGTGCAATATTAACTGTCTAAAGGTGCTCCAGCGGTCCTATGTAACACGTAATATAGATACCATACCAATAACTACTCGCATTATTCTGGTATCAATAATCCTAATGTAGGGGTCATTACTAACTACACTTCCCTTCATGTGGTCAAAAATGCAAAGTAGCGATAGTGGAAATTGCAGAGGGAGTGATCTTCCTACCTGATCGTATCAGTAGCTAAGAAGAAACATCGCATGTGACAATATTGAATGCAGGCCTATGCAGATGCTTACAGACTGCACCGTGTCTCGCACATATTAAGAAGTGCGCATGCGTATCGCCTCAGGGCGAACCGCCCCCAAGACATCAACCAACGTACCAATTGGCTATAGAAGACAAGCCCCTATATGTAGCAATGTGAAAAAATGTGACCAACATGTAATCGCTAGAATGTGATTACTAAGCCCCAGCGTTAATGTTGCACAAAGAGAACTGCTAGTAAATGCAATATGTAAAGCTGTAAACATAATTGGGATGGTTAGGGGCATGGGAGTATACATTGCCTATTGGGTAAGGGCCCCATTATAGTATAAGAGAAGATCGGTCACTACAGGAGCCATCCTAGTGCTCAACTCCGGGATCTGTATGGTGATTGGCCCTAACGGGACAGGGCCCACTATATCAAGATACTGTGTCCAAACCAAAAAAACTTGGAGTTAACGTAGCAAGGACATTTCTAAAAACAGTTAGGGTCAGATATTATATATGTTACTATAATATAGTACATTGACACAGAACCAACCAGAGCCAAGGTAGTCATAATACAATCAGCTACAAGTATGGTATGATGTGTTAGCCAACAGGATAGCATGTTGTGTTTACTAGCAGGGAGAAGTAAGTATAAACAATATGTAAACGGATTTGCTTAGCACTGGCTCTACATAGTCAAATGTCACTAGATGATAGCAGGGAGAGTACTTCCCATATGTTACGTAAGCAGGGACAGGGAAATAAGAATATACAAATATACAAATGTACAAGAGAGGCGTTATGAGTGCCACCCCATCTACTCAATAAGATGAGATGTACAATATATTAACACACATGCTTCAATTAAACAATTAATGTTCAGAGAAATTCATAAACAGGTCATAGAACAGTGCCAGTCTATCCCCATGTTCAAACCTCTGGGGTGTATGGTATCCAATCTGAAGATCCACTCTGCTTCTTTTTGTAGGAGACGATTGTCCCTATCACCGCCCCTAGGAAGTGGGGGTACGTGATCAATGAGCTTAAATCTAAGGTCAGCAACAGAGTGGCCCTTCTCCATAAAATGTCTGGCCACCGGCTGGTCACTCTTCCCTTTTTCAATTGCTGTCCGGATTGCACTCCTGTGGTTGGCCATTCTTTTCTTGATATCGTCAGAGGTTTTACGGATATAAAAGAGTCCACAGCTGCAGTTCAACATATATACCACAAATTTCGTTTTGCACGTAAGATAGTGCTTAATCTTGTAACTTGTACTGTTGTGTGGGTGTCTGAACTGTTTACATTGCAACATAGAGTTGCATGTTACACAGCTAGGACATTTATAGGAGTCTCTTTTAGTAATTGGTGTTACTTTATTATAGCTGTCAATGGGGTCTGTTTTCATCACAATGTCCTTTAAGTTCCTTCCCCTTTTGTACCCAATCCTGGGTGGTCCATAGTGCTGGTAAGGTAATGCTGGGTCAGTCTGGATAATCTCCCATTTTTCCTTCAAAGTTACCCCCAGTGTCCTTGTGTTGGGAGTGTATGATGTGACAAAGTTCAATCTCTTCTGGTGGTCACGCTTAATGGTCTCCATATTCACCTGAGATGCAGATGCAGAAGGCAAAGGAGGATATCAGCATTTTGGAGGAAGTTAAAGGCCATATCCTAACACAAGACAAGTCAGAAAATTGGATGGAGAAAATCAATACCCAATTACGTGAATATAACAATGCCCTAATTGCCTTTAAAAATAAGAAGCTGGGTTATGTTATGGAGGATTATAAAGTTAAAAAGTGTACCGGTGGACACTTGGACCTGTTGAAAGAGCCCAATACCAACCAAGGAGACAAAGGCGGTTCAGAACATATGCACACCGACAACTGAATACTGTGGACTCTAGCTCTGGCTCAGATACTGAGTACTCGAGTGATCGTCTACAGGAGACAGAGAATCAGCATAATACACAGCCTTTTTTAGGCATTACCACCCGCTCCAGAGGAAGGGGCGAAGACCACATACACGCAGGGGCGGGTTTTGGAAGAAGACCCCCGCTACCACACAGAAGGAGGAGGATGTGACTGTCAACCTTAGTCAACATGTCCTGAATGATGATGAAAGAAGAGTACTCATGAAGGGCCTCTCTTTTGTACCAACTACTAAACCAGATGACTTTACAGCATATATTGATACTATGCGCTTCCAGAGACAATTGAAACTGGGAGATTTTTTGCAGGGTAAAGTGCTGGAAGATAAGAGACACCCTTTTAAGAAACCCAGCACGTTTGAACCCCCCATAACCAATGCAAGTATCAAAACATATACTCGCATTGTACAACAAAGACTAAGACAGGGTGAACAGGGCCCCAGCAGAAATAATATGACAGCAAGTGATTGGGAGGCTGTACAATCCCTCCGGAATGACTCTTCAATAGTCATACGCCCAGCGGACAAGGGTGGTGCAGTGGTCTTGCAGGACTACCAGGATTACAAAGCTGAAATAGACAGACAACTAGCGGACAGTTCTACCTATATGTCTTTACCCTGTGATCCGACAATTACATATAAGGCGCAGATTGACTCTGTTATTGAACATGCTGCGAACATGAATTGGATAGATTCAACTACTAAAGAATGGTTGACTACAGACTACCCAGTAAGACCAATACTATATACGTTACCAAAAATACACAAACAATTGATACACCCACCTGGACGCCCCATAGTTTCAGCACGGGGGTCATTACTGCAACCCCTGGCAAAGTTTGTTGACTCTCTGCTACAACCCTTGGTGGTGAACATGCGGTCTTATCTACGGGACTCCTCTGCCCTTATCACGTACCTCACCACGCTGACTGACATACGACCAGGTGATGTACTTGCCAGCCTTGATGTCACAAGTTTGTACACCATTATACCTCATGAAATGGGGATGGAGATTATCACCAACTGCCTTGAGAGATGCCCGTATGTGGGACCACCAACCAGTTTTATTGTTGAACTTCTATCCCTATGTCTCAAATTGAACTATTTTAAATTTGAGAGAAGATTCTACCTGCAACTCATGTGGACAGCCATGGGTTCAAACATGGCCCCTGCGTTTGCAAACCTCTTTATGGAGTATGTTGAAGAAAGCATATTCAAGGTATATGACAACAAACAGGTACTTTTCTACAAGTGGTATATTGATGATATCGTGATAATCTGGCGAGGAACGATTGAGTCCTTTGGTGAATGGGTCATATCCTTGAATGAAAGAGGGGGACAGGTCCAACTGAAAGAGGTTTCCAGTTATAATGAAGTAGACTTCCTGGATCTAAGAATCTTTAAGGTTGACAATAAACTTGGAACTACTCTATTTAAGAAGACTACTGATAGAAATACACTGCTACACGCCTCTAGCTACCATCCCAGATCACTCATAAAAGCGATCCCCAGGGCACAAATACTGAGGGTCTGCCGCAAAAATACTTCTGTTGAGAAGAAGGAGGTACAATTAAATGAAATGGAATCAAGATTCTACAGCAGAGGATACAAAAGCAATATTGTAAAGGAAGCTAGGTCTCAGGTGAATATGGAGACCATTAAGCGTGACCACCAGAAGAGATTGAACTTTGTCACATCATACACTCCCAACACAAGGACACTAGGGGTAACTTTGAAGGAAAAATGGGAGATTATCCAGACTGACCCAGCATTACCTTACCAGCACTATGGACCACCCAGGATTGGGTACAAAAGGGGAAGGAACTTAAAGGACATTGTGATGAAAACAGACCCCATTGACAGCTATAATAAAGTAACACCAATTACTAAAAGAGGCTCCTATAAATGTCCTAGCTGTGTAACATGCAACTCTATGTTGCAATGTAAACAGTTCAGACACCCACACAACAGTACAAGTTACAAGATTAAGCACTATCTTACGTGCACCATGAAATTTGTGGTATATATGTTGAACTGCAGCTGTGGACTCTTTTATATCCGTAAAACCTCTGACGATATCAAGAAAAGAATGGCCAACCACAGGAGTGCAATCCGGACAGCAATTGAAAAAGGGAAGAGTGACCAGCCGGTGGCCAGACATTTTATGGAGAAGGGCCACTCTGTTGCTGACCTTAGATTTAAGCTCATTGATCACGTACCCCCACTTCCTAGGGGCGGTGATAGCGACAATCGTCTCCTACAAAAAAGAAGCAGAGTGGATCTTCAGATTGGATACCATACACCCCAGAGGTTTGAACATGGGGATAGACTGGCACTGTTTTCTATGACCTCTTTATGATTTTCTCTGAACATTAATTGTTTAATTGAAGCATGTGTGTTAATATATTGTACATCTCATCTTATTGAGTAGATGGGGTGGCACTCATAACGCCTCTCTTGTACATTTGTATATTTGTATATTCTTATTTCCCTGTCCCTGCTTACCTAACATATGGGAAGTACTCTCCCTGCTATCATCTAGTGACATTTGACTATGTAGAGCCAGTGCTAAGCAAATCCGTTTACACATTGTTTATACTTACTTCTCCCTGCTAGTAAACACAACATGCTATCCTGTTGGCTAACACATCATACCATACTTGTAGCTGATTGTATTATGACTACCTTGGCTCTGGTTGGTTCTGTGTCAATGTACTATATTATAGTAACATATATAATATCTGACCCTAACTGTTTTTAGAAATTTCCTTGCTACGTTAACTCCAAGTTTTTTTGGTTTGGACACAGTATCTTGATATAGTGGGCCCTGTCCCGTTAGGGCCAATCACCATACAGATCCCGGAGTTGAGCACTAGGATGGCTCCTGTAGTGACCGATCTTCTCTTATACTATAATGGGGCCCTTACCCAATAGGCAATGTATACTCCCATGCCCCTAACCATCCCAATTATGTTTACAGCTTTACATATTGCATTTACTCGCAGTTCTCTTTGTGCAACATTAACGCTGGGGCTTAGTAATCACATTCTAGCGATTACATGTTGGTCACATTTTTTCACATTGCTACATATAGGGGCTTGTCTTCTATAGCCAATTGGTACGTTGGTTGATGTCTTGGGGGCGGTTCTCCCTGAGGCGATACGCATGCGCACTTCTTAATATGTGCGAGACACGGTGCAGTCTGTAAGCATCTGCATAGGCCTGCATTCAATATTGTCACACGCGATGTTTCTTCTTAGCTACTGATACGATCAGGTAGGAAGATCACTCCCTCTGCAATTTCCACTATCGCTACTTTGCATTTTTGACACATGAAGGGAAGTGTAGTTAGTATATGACCCCTACATTAGGATTATTGATACCAGAATAATGCGAGTAGTTATTGGTATGGTATCTATATTACGTGTTACATAGGACCGCTGGAGCACCTTTAGACAGTTAATATTGCACAGATCTATTTGTAATACTTAGATCACCTGCCTACAAACGATGTTGAACAGTATTTGCTTATTGAGCCTGATGCTGAATTATAGTTTATATACCATCCAGTAGCATTTGATATGGGTTTGGATGCACTGTTTTGTAATAAATTTTTCTATGACTCTGTATATAGCTGCCAATTTGTAACAACTATGTAACTTTGGGATAGTACTATTGCATGACTATTTGTAAACTGTGCTATTCGGAATAGGCCCACCCAGCCTGATTCTGAAGTATATTCTATTATTTTATTTTTCTCTTATGTTCCCTTTAGTAATATTTGATTTGGATCTGGATGTATTGATCCATGGTATAGTTAACAATGGCTCTGTGTACAACTGCCCAGTTATAAGGGTTATTTAATTTTGGGGTTCTGTGATATAACTATTGCTTGATTATTTGTATTTTCTATGCACTGTTTGTTTGGTTGCTATGACAACCATGTTTTTTGGCGGTTTTTTCACAAGGGGGAGGGGTCTATGTATGTTTTAAATGTTTGCTTCACTTGTATGTTGTTGGTCTGATGAAGGGGAGCATTCCCCAAAACGTTACCTATTAAACTATTTGTTTAAA